>NW_003307616.1:351954-357964 GCF_000143455.1 Volvox carteri f. nagariensis
CGGGAGGGGACGCAAGGTAGGGGGTGAGAGGCGGATAAACGAGCTCTGGTCCCCAGCGGCCACGACTGGCGCTACGTGTCATACATGTCGTACATGTTGAGGAAGTGCGCGGCATCACAGGTCGGTAAAACACACGCACACGCACATGCACACACAGCACTTCCCCCTTCCCCCTCGTCCCCCCTTTCCCTTCTAAGTTCCCTCCGCGCCTCACCCTCCGTGTCTCCGGCTCCTCCACCAGCAGAGTGGCCCCGATCTTACGACCCGGCTCAACGTTGTACTCGGCCCGGGCGTTCCTGAGCGCACGAACACAGCCCTTGAGCGCCTCGAAGTGGGTGAGCGCGGACCGGTCCACCGGGCAGCCTCTGGAGGGCCAGGGAGCCATGATGAGGGCCTCACCTGGGGGTAAGGGGGGGAGGGGGGTGTAACACGAACCACAAACGAGTGAAGCTGCTGCCAGGGCAAGAGGGAGAGGGGGGAGGGGGGGATCTGGGTAAGGGAGGGGGGGAAAGGGATGGGGCCTGGGGGCCTGGGGGATTGGGGTTTCGAGCTGGTGTGTACGAGTTTGTGAGTAACCACGTGGGGAGAGAGATAGGTAAGACTGTGTTTTTGTGCGTCAAAGGGGGAAGTAGGGGGGCGAGGAGTTGAATGGGCAGTGGGGAGGAGGAGCGAGCAAAAAGGGTGTACGACCTAGTAGAGTGTCGTACCGACTAAGGGGCGCACCTACCCTGGTGCGGCAGGGCCTGCCAGAGCTCCTCCGTCACGAAGGGCATGAAGGGGTGCAGCAGCCGCAGGACGCTCTCAAACACGTACACCAGGGCGGCACGGCTGGCGGACTGAGCGGCCGCATCGCCACCGTACGTGCGGGTCTGGGGGGGAAGGGTGAGCGCAGGAATGACGTGTTCGGAAGTTGTGCATCACTGAGTCGTGTAAATCGGGTATCATATCAAAGCGATAGTCAGCGAGCTGTACGTAGTGAAATATAACTTCCGTCTGCAGTAATATTACCCGTCCCGAGCATCTTCGTTTCAGCCCCTACTTCGGGCATTGGAACCCTAGAATTGATTCTAGAATATTTCCTAGAATTGATTCTAGAATATTTCCTAGAATTGATTCTAGAATATTTCCTAGAATTGATTCTAGAATATTTCCTAGAATTGATTCTAGAATATTTCATAGAATTGATTCTAGAATATTTCCTAGAATTGATTCTAGAATATTTCCTAGAATTGATTCTAGAATATTTCCTAGAATTGATTCTAGAATATTTCCTAGAATTGATTCTAGAATATTTCATAGAATTGATTCTAGAATATTTCATAGAATTGATTCTAGAATATTTCATAGAATTGATTCTAGGAGCGATCCAATATTGATCCTAGAATTGCCCCGAGAAGCGATCCTAAAATTCATCCTAGAAGCGAACCTCAAAATTTATTCTACAAACCCAATATGCTACTTCCTGGGTTAAATTGCCCCGACAGCCTCGACTCACTTTGGAAGCTTCAATGAACCAGTCAGCAAACTCGTCCCATAGAAAGTTGTAAGCCGTAATTCCCGCCGCGTTGTAGTCGTACTTGTCGTACCGATCGCTGACCTCGTTCACCGTCTGGGGGGCCGCCAAGGTGCACGCTCAGTACGGCGGCCGGGAGTGTGTGAGAAACAGCTGACAGGGCTAAACACCCCCACCCGCACATACCTACGGGCGACATCCTCCCAAGGGGGGAGGGGGTGAGCGAATGGGACTCGAAGCCCTGACTTCATTCTTCTAATCAACGTCCACTTAAAAAATATTCAACCAAGTCTACAGTTCCATTTGAATACTCTTAACACGTCGGTGGACTACAAAGTTAGTTTGAGTCACCAACGAAATCTCCCGCGCCGCGGCGGCACTCAGATTAAAAGTAAGCGGGGGCCCGCAGCTTTTGTGGGCCCCACACACAAGGCCGCAGCGCCGACACAGGCACCGTCCACCCACTTCAACAAAACACCAAAAAGCCAAACCGACCCCATACATATTTGCTGGCCCAAAGGGGAGCCATACGAAACTGCCGTACCGCCCTTCCCTTGTCGTACGTCGTACCTGGTGCAGTAGGCTAACAATCCACCTCTCTACCAGGGGCAGCCGCTGCAGGTCCTCGGCCCGCGACAGGGACACCCCCCGCAGGGACTCCCACTCGGACGCACCCACCTGGGGGAGGAGTGTGACGCGGAGTGTGACGCACATACATACATACACATGTGACGCACATACATACATACACATGTGACGCACATACATACATACACATGTGACGCACATACATACATACACATGTGACGCACATACATACATACACATGTGACGCACATACATACATACACATGTGACGCACATACATACATACACATGTGACGCACATACATACATACACATGTGACGCACATACATACATACATGCATACAGGCAGGTGGCTGGCAGAAGTTAAGGCCTGGCTTCTGCTCCCGGAGTGTCCGGGTTCAAATTCGCCTGCCGACCGCTCGGGTGTGTGAGAGGTGTTGAAATGGGAGGTGGCCCCCCATCTTATGGACGGTGTAGGACGTGATAATATCAACTTGCGAGCTGATCTGGAACTAAGCTGAGGCGCCGTTGATCCGCGAGATTTGGTTGGATGCTGGTGGTGAGTTGCTGAACACAACGAATACATGTCGGATGGGGTGAGTGGATTAGGGTGCCCCTCTAGCAGGGGAGAGCAGGGAACTGCCTTGGGAAAGGGGGCCGCTGGAGAAGCTATACCACCCGGTAACAACATCATACCTACATACCTACATACATACCTACATACCTACATACCCCCTCACCTTGTCCAGGTTAAACAACACAAACTTGCCCGCATTCCAGAGCTTGTTGGTGAAGTTACGGGAGGCGGTCACACGCTCCAGGGAAAGGTTCAGGTCCTGACCCACAGTCGTACCTGCACATGCCGTACAGTGCGGGAGGAGTACGCACAGCGCTTGAAGCCCTCCGTCACACGAGTTTTGAACGGGGAGGGCGTGACACCCGCCTCCACCCCGGGGGCGGACGGAAGGAACACCCCCCCGTGGATGGCAACTTCCCCCCTTCCCCCCAAAACACACACATACGCAGAAACACTTTTAAGCCATTCCGTTTCCCCTCCCCCCCCCGCGGTCTCTCCCCCTCTCTCCTCCGCCGGCGTGTGTGTATCTGTCGTACCTCAGTGCAGCCTCTCCAAACCCTCCTCCTCTGAAACTCTAGGCCCATTCCCCTCAAACCCCCCCCGATACACACGCAGAGATCCCCCCCATCAGAATTACCCCAGATTATCCCCCACATAGACACATACAGACATACTTGCAGACATACTTGCAGACATACTTGCAGACATACTTGCATACAGCCCCAGCACCCACCGGTCGCCAGGGTGAACCTCAATGCATCAGTGCCGTACTGCGCAATCGTATCCAGCGGATCCACCACGTTCCCAAGTGACTTAGACATCTTGCGACCCTTCTCGTCGCGGACCTGCCGGGGGGGTTTTGGGTGGGGTGGGGTGACCCGGGGGGGTGTGTGTTTGAGGGGGGGAAGGGGAGGGGACGGGAGGGGAAAGACGAACCACAAACGAGTGAAGCCGCTGCCAGGACGGGAGGGGGAGGAGGGGGGAGAAAAACATCCAGAAATCGCCTCGACTCCATACACATACACACACACGAACACACACACACACGCACACAGACACACAGAGACACGTGGATGGATGGAATGGGTGGGAGCGGGAGAGATGGTGGGAGTGTACGACTCATAATACCACACAACACGACCCTAACCCCCCCCCATTTTCCCCCTCCACCCTCCTCACCCCCCCATCCACTCACCAGCCCATGAAGGTATATGGTGGAGAAGGGAGGTTGCCCCGTGAACTCCAGCCCCAGCATTATCATACGCGCCACCCAGAAGAACAAAATGTCGTGACCCGTCTCCATCATCTGGCAGGGGAGGCGGGGGGGGAGGGGAAGGGGTAGAGCGCGTGTATGTATGTACATCCATATGTCAGTCAGCACGTCAGTTAGGCCATTAATGGGCCCCAGAGCATCCCTCCCGTCCCACCCCACCTTGACATCGCTCCCCCCCCATGCCCCCCCATTTCCCCCCCCCCTCATCTCCCCCCCGTCTCGCCTGCGTGGGGTAAAACGTCTTGAACTCCTGGGAGTTGGTGTTGGGCCAGCCCAGGGTGCTGAAGGGCCACAGACCGCTGCTGAACCACGTGTCCAACACGTCCTCCTCCTGTGGCGCCGCGGTGTGTGTGTGTGTGTGTGTGTGTGCGTGTGTGTATAGAGGAAGGGCGGGGGGGGGACACAGTGGGGAACAAGGGAGTGAATTTGCCAATTTGAAAAGAATTAAACACCGGAGTGAGGTGAAGGTGGGGAAGGGGGAAGGGGGTTAGGGCCCGGGGCCCAGGGGGGTGAACGCCACCACCGGCGGGAGCCCGGGCGAGGCATATACACACATACACACATACATACATACATACATACATACATACATACATACATACATACATACATACATACATACATACATACATACATACATACATACATACCTGTTTCAGCACCACCCCTGGTCCGTGTTGCGCCTCCGCCAGCCTCCTGGCCTCCGCCTCGCTCCTCGCCACCACATACACCTCCCCCCGCCCCTCCGGTGCCGCCGCCGCCTCATCCTCCGAGGAAAACACGTACCACACGGGGATGCGGTGACCCCACCAAAGCTGCCGACTGATACACCAGTCCTGCGTGTGCGTGTGAGAGAGCGAGTGAGAGAGCGAGAGTGCGTGAGAGTGGGAGAGAGAGAGAGGGGCAGAGTGGGAGGAACACAGCGAGGGTTAGTTACCCTAAGGGGGGTAACTACGTTATACCGACGAGCAAAGAGGGCGGGGTGAGCGAGAAAGGGAGCCTTGCTTGCCTGTGTGGGGAAATATGAGAGATGGGAGGGGGGGAGAGGGGGAGGGGGGAGCGGGGGAGAGGGCGAGGAGGGAAAGGGGGAAGGGGCGAAGGGGGGGAAAGGGGGAAGGGGCGAAGGGGGAAAAGGGGGAAGGGGCGAAGGGGGGGGACGCGGAGGGGATGCCGGCTTCAGGCGGCCGAGGAGGGCACGCCACACCTTCACTTACCCGTTCATTCAGCTTTGCCGCCCAAACAGATCAGGGCTCTTACCAATGCCTTCCAGTTGGTCCCCCTCCTCCTCCTCCTCCTCCTCCTCCCCACAGCCACCTTGCTGCTGCTCCTACCTTACCCCACCCCACCCCCTACCCCACCCCCTACCCCGCCCCCTACCCCAAACCACCTTTATGTTCTCCAGCCAGTTGTTGTACGTGCGCGCGAACCTCTCCGGCATGACGGTGATCCGCCCGTCCGCCACCGCCTCCAGCGCGGGTGCGGCCAGGGGGCCCATGCGCACGAACCACTGCTCGCTCAGCAGCGGCTCAATCACCTCACCGCTCCGCTGACTGCGGGGCACACTGCGGGGCGGGGGCCGGGGAAGGGGAAGGGGGGGGGAGAGGGTTTTGGGACGGCGGAATCCACCAATGCAGGGGAGGTGGAGAGGAAACGGGGTCTGAGGGTCTATTGATGACGGGGGGGGACGGGGGGAATATGGCGGGGGAAGCAGCCTTATGCAAACACACACAAACACACACACACACGCGTGGGAGGGGATACGGGTAAAGAGATATACTCGGGTAAATGCAATCTACGAATTTGCTGCTGCTGCTGCTGCTGCTGTTAAGAGGAAGACAGAACAGGTTGTGAGCCGAAGGAAAGCAGCACGCAGCCGCAGCTCCCCCCCCCCCACACACACACACACACTCGGGGGGGTAGTAGGCCTCCCATGGCGGCAGCGGCGGCGGCGGCGGCTGTTGTTCGCCGCCAGGGGGTGTCAATGGTGGACTAAGGAAGGACCCCCCTCCCCCCTTCCGGGGCAATATGCAACCTCCCTCAGCACCGGGGGGATCCTCA
>NW_003307616.1:358079-358601 GCF_000143455.1 Volvox carteri f. nagariensis
CAACCCCCATTCCCCCCACCCCCATTCCCCCCGTGATGCAACTCACCGCGACGTGTGTGGCTCCTTGCGAATGGCCAGCCCCGCCGCCTCCATGTCCCCCCACAGCGCCTTACGAGCCGCGAACCGCTCCAGCCCCGCGTACTTGCCCGCGGCGGCGTTGAGTGTGGCGTCCTTGTTCATGATGTTGATGAGGGGCAGACCGCGCCGCTTGCCGATCTCGTAGTCGTTAACGTCGTGACCTAGGACAGACAGACAGACAGACAAGGTAAGGAAACAGCAAGAAGGGGGTTAGAGTGGTGTGAGAGAGGGAGGGGGCCCGCTCGTAAGATGTGAACTAGAGGTTCCCCCGACCTCCCACCTACACGCAGCCAACCCCGCAGCCCGCCAGGAAGCTCACCGTCCGTCCGTCCGTCCGCAGCCCCTATACACCCCAACCTCCCGGGCGCCCAGCCACCTCCCACCCACCCACCCCCAACCCACCCACCTGGCGTGACTTCAAGGGCCCCCGAACCGAACTCACGG
>NW_003307616.1:358745-359238 GCF_000143455.1 Volvox carteri f. nagariensis
TCCCCCCCCACACACACACACACACCTCTATACCGTTATTGGGAGGCGCCTGTAACACCCAACTGATATTAATAAACCCAGCAGCCCACTGCTAACTTCACATCACCCAAACCGTGTCGTACGGCGTCGTACTTGTAACGGTCATCTTCGGGGTGTACGGCCACTGCTGTATCTCCCAAAATGGTTTCGGGGCGAGTGGTGGCCACCGGCAGGTACTCGCCGCTGGGGCTGTCGGCGACCGGGTACCTGGGGACCGTACGGCACGGCACGGACGGACAAACAGACAGGAGGACATATGATCTGTCGGGGTTGCGAGGTGGCTGGACAGACAGACAGACAGACAGACCCTTAAGCACCAGTTATTGATACACACATACACATACAACCGCTCCATTAATTAACCCCCTCCCCTTCCCCCTCCCAACCCCCCTCCCCCTCCCCCTTCCCCCTCCTCTCCCTCTCCCCCTCCCCTCCCCCTCCCCCCTCCTCTCCC
>NW_003307616.1:359431-397454 GCF_000143455.1 Volvox carteri f. nagariensis
GGGAGAGGCGGGGGAAGAGGAGGGGGAGGGCCCATCACGAGGCCTACCGTCAGGTGTTTGGTATCAGGGCGGGGTGGGGCTGGGCGGGGGGGAACGGCGGCAAGGCGGCACAGCGGAGACAGCGAGCCAAAGGGGGGTGGAAGGGACAGGATCGCGGAATGTACGAGAAATGTACGAGAAAATGCATCAAACGGGGGGGGTGTTGAGGGGTATTGGGCACACCAATGGCCCGTGGTGTCAGGGGTTCCATGCCAGGGGGGAGAAAACGAGGAATACGGCTGTTGCGATGGCGCAAGTACTACGACCTTCATGCTGTTACTGTGCAATGTCGTACAATCGTCGTATAATCGTACCTGACAGCCCTTCGTCCAGCGTGAACCTCTCCCGGCTCCAGTCACAGCTGGCCCCCAGACGACGAAGCTGGTTGGTGATGAAACCGCCGTACCTGTACGAAAAACACACACAGTGAATACGCGCGTACAGCCAACAATTGCCCTTGCCTCCCACTCGCTTCGACACGAGAAAGCAACCGTTACGAGCCCCCCGGTTCCCACTCCACTAGTAGAATCCAGATCCAGATTTTTTCCAGATCCAAATCCAACTATTTCAACACCAAGGGCCGCCGCTGTGAATCCTAAGCACAGTTAAAGCGGTGGACCCCGACATCCCAGCCGTCCCAAAGCTCTAAACCCCTCTTCAAGTTGCCCGCACGCCCATACCCCCGCGGCCTCCACTCTCCCCCCCTTTCCCCCCCCAAAAAAAACACACCACACCACTCACTCCTCCTTCCATTGCCACACCCGCCGCGTGAACTCCTCCCGCCCAAGCTGCAGCCGGGTGGTACCCTCCCTGGACAACATCTTCTCAACAACACTCTGTGGGGGGGATTGCGTGGGTAAGGGGGGGGGAAGTGTATTGTGTATTGCGTGTGTATGTGCCCGGGGCAACACACGCTCGGGAGTACTGAAACCCCCGGACACATACATACATCCATGCATACATCCATGCACACATACATACATACATACATACATACACGCACCCCTACCTGTGTGGCGATTCCCGCGTGATCGGTTCCTGGCAGCCACAGAGCCTTGCGACCGTTCATACGGGCGTAACGAATCATGATGTCCTGGCGTGTGAGTGTGCGTGTGTGTGTTTTGGGTAGGGGGGTCGGGGGGGGGGTAGGGGGTGGCCCGTTGGGGAGGCAGAGACCGGGCGAACGGGGGAAGACGGGTTAGGGTGCAGGGCGGTGCAGGGCGGAAGACGGGGTTAGGGGGGGAGGGGAGCTGCAAAAGGGAAGAGAGGGGGGGTAGACGAACCACGAAGGTGGGGAAAGCGGAGGGCGGGGGTAGTAGATAGGGGAGAAGCAGGCGGAGGGGACCGAGACAAGCACACAGGCAGACACGGTTCATGGCACCTGCATATAATTATGTACATACATACGCACATACGTACATATGTGCACACGTACAACAGGTGTTTGTTCGCTGCCACCCTACATGCCACCATGCCGCCCACCAGCCCTTCATGTCGTACCTGCAGGGTTGCAAACATCGCGTGCCCCATGTGCAGCTTGCCGGTTACGTTGGGCGGTGGCATGGAGATGGTGAAGGGCTCCCCCGGTGCCGACATGTCGGGCTTGAAGTAGCCTCTTGACTCCCACCTGGCGTCGTTTGACACCACCAACCAGGGGGGGGGGGCCGGGGGGGAGTTTAGAAGGGGTGTGTGTGTATGTTGGCGTGTGTGTGTTGGCGTGAAGGGTTGCGGGGCGTGGCCGGGGGGAAGTGTATGCCGTACTTGCGGTACGAGTTTGGCGTCTTGCCAGGGAAGGGGTCGGGTCGGGGCCGGGACGGGAAGGGAAAGGAGGGAAGGGGCTAGGGGGAAGGGAGGACGGGGAACGGGTAAGGAAGAGGTCATGCTCCTGGGGGGGGCAAGGGGATCGCGTGATGCTGTGTGTGTATGGGAAGGGGGGAGAGGAGTCTCGGCTGTCAGCTGGTGTGTCGTACACCGATATACATACATATGGGTTACACATACACAGTATGCATATGTGTGTATTTACGAGGTATTAACACCTATGGAAGCCGGGTATTGACCCCTCAATGGCAGGGGTACCGGAACCCCTGTATAGTGGGACGGCCCCCCAGCGGCCCTCACCAGTGGTAAATGCGCTCCTCTGCCGTACTGGCTTCAAAGTTCTTGGGCAGCTCAGGCCGCGACCCGCCCGTGGCCACCGTGCCAACCTCCTCTGCAATACAGGGTAACTAGGTCTTTTTTGTAAACCAGTTACTAGCGGGTACTCGCGCCATAAATGATTCAGGCTTCGGCCGAAAGCGGACAATTGTGTTTGGCGCGAGCCGACGTGGCGAGCATCATAGGTAATAGATTCACTCATATAAAAGTCTTTAATTTTAATGTTCTTATTTCACTTACGGACAGCTGCTGCTTGTAGCGCAGGTATTTGCTGGCGCCGTCCAATCGTTGCCAACGCTGGTCTGTTTTGCAACCAGGCGCTGCTCGTCGAGCCCAGGAGGCGCGACGCAAAGAATTTACATTGATGGACGCGCATTCCTATTTGCTCCCTTGGACGCCTTGCATCTCCTCGCGAGGACCTCGCCGGGCAACGACCCAGGACACCGCTTTGCATTTCACAGCAAATAATTGATTTAAATACTGTTAACCCTAATCACGGCGTACCATTGCCTTTCCTATTGTATTGGTCACCGTTTTGCAAGCCACTAGCTTGCACCGATGCCAAACAGCACAATACAAGGCCAAGCCTATGCCGTGCTCCAGCACTTCAGTATGTTTTACGTCCTCAGCAAAAATTACGTAGGAATTGTAATAACCCAAAATCCTAAACCGCAATTGGATCCTGATGTCGTACCAACCCGTACATCGTCGAACCAGAAAAGGACCTGGGCTTGCTAACTACTAGGTGCCCACCTAAATGCGGTCTTAAGGTGAGGTGATCGCTGGCGAAGAGGTGTTCCTTCAGCAAATCGGCTCAGCTAGTGTCACAGAACGTGGGCCCACTCTGTTTCTGAAAGATCGGAATGACAGGCGATACCTCCAAAGTCAAAGTAAGCAATCGCTTAAACTCTTGGCAGCGTGATGTGCTCCCCTACAAGGGATCTTTAGCGTTAGTAGCCAGTCGGCCAGAGTACCCGTCGGCTTACGGAGGTGCCAGGAGGCGCAAATACCTTGCATCTCCTGTCCCCCACCAACACGCTGCACAATCCTGATGTTATCGTTGAGGTAGGTGATTTTATGTCAAATTAATGACCTTTCTGAGGACCGGCCTTTTCGGCAAGCGCCGTACGCGGAATTGGGTTTCAAAGCGTACGCATGGTATGCAAGCCTGCGAAACTATGCGATAGTACTTATAATCGTCGGCGTGTCGAAAACAAGGGTGGGAAGCCCCCGGGGCCACACCGTTTGGGTTCACTAAAATAAGAGACACTACAATGCCAAGTCAAAGACATGGAGCGTCTCCTTTAAGTACTGTCCGCAAGCCGGAAGACATAGCTTACCCCATGGCTTGGTTTTTTCCAACGAGCCAAGAGGCTTCGTGTAAGATGCTCAGGGTTACCTCTGTCACTTATCCCAGAACAGTCCAACCAGCAAACCCTCAGATGCCGTGACACAGGTGACACTTCCCTATACCTTTGCAGCCCACTCCCATAAATACAAGTTGCAACCCTTGCAAGCAAAAGACATATAGGTCACAAAGATACAATTCTACGCCTGTGTGATCTTTGGGTAGGTTATAGTCGGGTGATAACAAGACCTGAGAGCTGACTGAGGGTATCTAAGCATGCGCCTCGGCGCGCAAGGCCCAATTACGACGTTTGCCATTCATAGACATAACAAGTTGCAGCAATTCGAGGTTTCTGACAGTTACCGGAGGCTTCGCAGGAAGGTCAAAATCGGAAACTGTTTCGCAGCCGCAGTACTGGTTTCGAAACTATGAGAGGTGCAAGTGAAAAAATGTCACGGCTGTACTCACCAGCGCAAATGTCACAAATGTCGCAGGTGATAGCTCAATCCCAAGTTGTCACCCTACATTGAGCAACGCCGCTATCAACTTAGGGTTTCAAAATGCGTCCACCCTTCTTCGATACGGGCATTTCAACGGGTTTGCGCCTACTGATAGTTGGCCTGTCTTACTTCCTCCTAGCTGCATGGCTAAAGTATAAGGTAGCTCCCAGGCCTCTGGGCATTACCAGAGCGATTGCTGCGCTGCCCATCTTTGTGGCGAACATCTTTTGCCCATGGCTTTTCAATGATGCCGACGAATTGATGCATCGCTTAAGCACAGCATTCGTTTTATCGTGGTTGTGCAACTTCAAGGTGCGTACCTCTGGCCGTTTGCGGCATGACTTGTGACGCTTACAAGGCTACATGTATCAACTCTACTCCTACAACTAGCATTAAAAATGCTTTAAAGCTTTTCATTTCGACCGTATCTGCCTTCGCAGGTACTGGCTTTCTGTTGGGGTCGACCACCTCTGCGGGTGAGCCTAGGGTACTGTTCGGACTGCGACCAGAAGCACTCAGCTGCCGCATCAACTCCAAATTGCATCTGATGCGAGCTCCAATTTATTGGTACATGCTTGCGAACCATTCAACGGCGAAGCCACAGATGGCATCGGCAGGGCTCGTCGGGGGAGTTTACCAACGGGGTCGGTTTCCGTCAGAATCCTGGATCCGCGCTGTCTTCCCAGAGCAGCTGCCGCTGTCACTCCCTCCGTGCTTACTATTCCTACACATCCTCCGTGTCCTTTCACCCGCCGCCGAACGTCACGTGCGTCGCGGCCCAGGCTACGTTTGTAGCCCAACTGCTCGCTCTCCGGCACATCGTCCGCTTTTCCGCTCTGTGTCCATCTTCACGTGGAACTCCCCCACCCAACCCCATCCCCCCACACGTAAGCACATACATACATACATACATACATACATACATACATACATACATACATACATACATACATACATACATACATACATACACCACCATCGCAATATAACTCATCGCGGCGCAGATCATAAAAACACACACGTACATGCCGTTTCCCGCCCTCACTGGTGTGTGTATGTGCCACTCCATATGCCGTACAGGATTCCATGACCGTTCTTCAGCTCGCGGCGGTTATCATGTTGCCGCTGTTTCCCAAGCCACGTGAGTGTACGTCCGTATGTATGTCCGTATGTATATCTATTTCCGTGCAGTTGACATCGTATCGTACATGTGCATGTAGTTCACATCATTACGATTGCTGTCGCCAGTAAACCCGTCCACGCCCCCCCCACTCTCCCCCTCCCCGTCCCCTTCCTGCCGCCAGCTGATAGCCACCTGGCCAGAAGTCCTAAGAAGGGGCGTCTCCACGACTCTGCGGGGTCCGGGGCGGTTCTCGCCTGGCGCTGGGTCGCCAAGATTGGTGAGGCGGTGGGGAGGAGGGGGTGGGGATGGGGGGAGGAGGGGACTGGGGTGGGGGGGGAGGAGGCGTCCAGAGGAGCGTGTTGGCCATCAGTTCGTCTGTCTGTATCACCATCATTGTCTTCTTCCTCTTTTTCCTTCTCGCCTGACATGACCCGTCGGACATGCCGCACCTGGCACCTGGCCAAGTACGGCGCCTAGGCGTGGTGGGGTGGGGTGCGACGAGGGGGCCTCCCGGCGCGCACACACACATGGACATAGACATACATATATACATACATACATACATGGCTGTGCTCCGTATTCTCCTACCCGCCTTGCCAACACGGCACCCGGCCACTCCCCCCTCCTACCCGCTGCTCGCTTTCCTCCCTACCCCAGCCCGGAGGCTTTTCGATCCCCCACGCGGCTGTGCGCTGCCTCTCCACCCACCTCACTCTTTGCTCGTAGTAGCACCTCCCATCCCTGCTCCTTTTTTCGTTTCTGTATGCCCCCCTTTCTCACCACCACACCACAAAACATATGTCGGTCGGTCACGTAAACACGTAAACCGGGCGTTACTTTTGGAACCATGACTGGGTGACTTGATGTCGCCCTCAGGACTTGGCACAGTTATTATTCCTGATGCCTCATGTGTCTCTCCTCCTGGACTATATCCGTCTATTTCTGGTATCTGCTTCACACGCCAGTATTTCGTCGTCGTACCCACCTCCTACCACACCCCATACCACCCCCTGCAGCGCTGCTGGGTTCCATGGCGTACATGCTCCTCAAGTACGGCGACTTGATGCCTGGAGTGGTACGACATTACGTGTACGGTGAGGGGCTAGGACGTTATGGGGTAGGGCGCATGAGCGCATACACGTGCAAATGCTCGTACATACACCCCCCTACACCCCTACGTTTCAAACCGGTCTCCGCTTACCCCCCCGGCTCCAACCCGCGCCCCAACCCAACCCCTAACCCCCCTCCTTCCACTGATGTGCGTGATCCGGCTTTCCCCCCCCCGCTTCAATCGCGTGTGGTTCGTCTTTCCCCCCCGCCCCCTCACCCGTGTGCGTATGTATGTATATGTCGCACGCTCCTCCGCCAGCCTTCGGTTTGTACAGCTTTGTGGGCGTTCTGATGGACGGCCCCGCGGCCTTGGCAGTGGAGGCGCTGGGGCTGCAGCTCATACCCACATTCGACCAGCCCTGGCTGGTGAGAAGACCGGGGTGGGGTGCGGGGAGGTGCGCGGGGGGATGTTGGGGAACATGATGGGCAAAGGTACGACGGGTTTTGGGTGGTGTACGGCAGCTGAAGCCGGTTTATGTGGTGGATGTACAGGGCATGCCAATTAATGCATGCGTAGGGGGCCCAGCGGGACACTCCTGCTGTGTATGGGGGTAGCCGGGGGGAGGGTTGAGGACGGGGCCGGGGCGGCTACTTGGCGCGTGGGGAGGGGGGGAGATTGGTTGGAAATTTGTAAGGTATTGCGGTATTTGCGATGACGTGAGGGGCAGCTCCGATTGACTTCGGAGGTGCCCCGATGGACTCCAGGGAAGGGTGAAGACACACATACACACGGGCTTCCTGTCATTGCAACCTCCGTACATTCCCCTGCCCCCCCTCACCCCGCCCTCACCTGCCCCTCACCCCTCACCCGGGCCCCCCCTCACCCCCCTCACCCCACCCCGGCAGAGCTCCTCCCTCGCCGATTTCTGGGGGCGCAGGTGGAACATACCGACGGCATCCCTTCTCCGTACAGTCGTGTACGACCCTGTCATAGACGGCTCCCTCGTACCGCGTGCCCACCACGCCCTGCACCACAGCACCTTTGCGCCGCCACCACCACCGCCGCCGCCGCCGGCAAAGCAGCCGGAACAGGATCCGTCAGGTTACCGCCACGATCTAAGTCCGTCGTCACCGCGAGAGGAGATGCCGTCGCCGCCGCAGCAGCAGCAGGCGCACCACCGTAACGGCTACATTACCAAACCCCAACAGCGTCATCACCACCATGATCACCACGATCACCATCAACATCATCATCATCATCATCCGAATCAACAGCAACGTGTCAGTGAGCTGCGGCGGCAGCTGGGGCTCCACGCGACCTTTCTGGTCAGCGGCGTGGTCCACGAGTACATCGCCTGGCTGGTGAAGGCCAAGTGAGTAGGAGTACGACGTCGGGAGAAACGCTGTACGAGATGCCGTACGCGGTGAATAGATAACCTGGATAACTCTTACTAAATTTGGCGGTTGACGTTGCTGGTGAATGCTTGTTTTGTCGACTGGAGTGAAAAGCTTCTTTGCCGCAGATCGCTGATTTTCATGCTGCAGCAGCAGCAGCAGGGCAGGGGAGAAAGAATTGAGCTCTCATGAATTGTTTGCTGCTTCGCTGAAGCGTTATGTCATATGTCGTTGTGCGAAGTAAAGCGCGGCAGGGAAGAAAGTGCTATATCACGACTACATATAGTACAGAAAGATACGTCGTTGTTGGTTGGTTCGCCGTTATGAAGGCAACAGACCTTGGCGGTTTGTCGGTTTGTACAGTTTGTCGGTTGGTTGGTTAATGGTTGCAGGATCAGCAACTGGTCACGGGAGATTTCGCCCCCTTCGTCTGTGCTTCGTCCTACCCCCCCCCCCGCTACCCGCCGCCGCTGGTTCCTGTCCTGTCCTGTACATGAGGCTTTAGCCGACATGGCTCACTCACATACATACACATACATACACGTACACACACATTAACCGAATTGCGGGTATTTACGTTTGCAGTGACGACTGGGGCTGGAAGTGGACTGTGTTTTTCTGGATCCAGGCTCCGTTGCTGACCCTGGAGTCCCTGGCGGGCCGGGCCATGAGGCGGGCGGGGCTGCAGCTGCCCAGACCAGTGGCCATCGTACTGACATTGGTGGTGCTCGAGGTACGCGAAGGGGGGGGGATGGGGGGGTGGGGTGGGCAGAGAGAGGGGGGTGGGAACTCTCGTGACCGAAACACACACACACACACACACACGCGCACACTGTGACATGGGCGTGTCAATACACGGGGAAACGTCCCCTGTATTGAGAGCGCTGTATGTCAAAGAGTGAAATGCACCTGAGTACAGAACGCAATCATGCGATGAGAAGCCGGAGGGGCAGTCGGAGCCCTCATCGGGTGGCGGTTGGGCAGGGGCGTGGCATGGGAGAGGGAGGGGGGGATTGGGCTTTGGACGGGAAGAGCGTAGGGGGGAGGCACCTTGGTATGTACGATGATAGGTACTTCATATTTTGTATCCGTATCCAGGCCTTTTGAAGAAAAGGGAAAAAATGTTGGAAAACATTATGCTCTCCGAAGCCGTTTTGACAAGTCGCTCCGAAACCGGTCGCTCCCCTCGCACGCATGTTGCAGCTGCTGGCGTACGATTTGTTCTTTGGCTTCGTGGAGAAGGACACCGACCTGGCCTCGAGGGTGGTTGCGGCGGTTAGCTCCGGCTACAACATTGTGCAATCGCCGCTACGTCCCGTGTTCGCCAGCCTGGCTGCGGGGCTGAGGCTGTAGCACAGCGTGTGAGAGAGCCGGCTGTAGCAGCACGACGTGCATGGTGTGACGTCATGCGAAGGCCGCTGGCTGCGGTCAGGGGGAAAGGGCTTTTGCTGCACTAGCAGTGGTGTGTGTCTCCAGCGCTGAAGGCCGAAGACGGGGTCTGTAGCAGTGGCAGTGGCAGTAGCTGCCGATCGGGATCTAAGGTGAACTCTAGAATC
Organism: Volvox carteri f. nagariensis; assembly: GCF_000143455.1. Taxonomy (NCBI): domain Eukaryota; kingdom Viridiplantae; phylum Chlorophyta; class Chlorophyceae; order Chlamydomonadales; family Volvocaceae; genus Volvox; species Volvox carteri. Next base: position 368,600 of record NW_003307616.1, read on the forward strand.
ATGTGGGGATGGAGGCAGTAGCCACCGCGACCTCCCCCCGCGTCTCTCCAGGTGTGTTTTCCTGGTCTTTTCTTGTCGTACCTCTCACGGCTGTGTGGTGGTACGGACCGCTGATATTATTTCCTTTCTGCCGTACATGCAGCTCTGTTTGTTGGGAGATTTTTGAGGCAGCGGAAATATTAGTATGTTTAAGATTTGGGGGAGATATATACGCACAGGGTTTGCACGGCTCATCAGGTGTCGCGGACAGTGACCTTCACTCTTAGCATTAGGATTCCGTCTTTTTTAGTCCTTTTTGGGGGTTTCGTTTCTCAATTTTAATTCCCGCGAGGGGCGGGAACGTGGAATGCCCGGATGCTGCTCGTTTTTGTGCTCGTGCATGTGTTTCAGACGAGAAGCTGCTCGGTGGGGCTCGAAGTACTGCGGCGGCGAGTGGTGCAAGGAGTAAAGGTGTACCTTTGCGGTGTCAAATTCGAAGGACTGGTCTTCCTGAAAAATCTGCGTTTTGTATATTGTATGCGCGGCTGTTGGTAGCGGGTTGTTTGGTACGGCGGTTACTGGGATATTATAATTTGCACAACATGAAAAATGCGGAAATTTAACCAAGTTTTTAGATGAAGCTGAATTACTGTACGGCACTTTGAAACAGTGCTTGTTATCATTTTTTGTTGTATCTGCATAATTGTTGCAAATCATTGGAAGAATGTCAATCAATTGTGAAGATGGAGGATAGTTTTGAGGTAAGAAGACATTTTATGCGTTATGGGAGCGGATTTAATGTTTTGAGTGAAATGTTACTTGTGGGCTGTGGGGGAACGGTCCTGGCGTTTCCTGTTTGCAGACATACATACGCACACACAAATACATACATATATACATCCATATATGGTTAAGTTAGGAATTTCTGGTAAGGTTCAGACTCTTTCCCCCGGGAGATCCCGGGATCGAGACCTGTCAGGGTCGAAAATCCTGTCGATTGTGGAAGGTAAAGTGTCCCTAGATGATGGACGGTGGAGACCTGGGATAAAGTTAACCTGCGAGCCGACCAGGAACGGAGTTGGGCCGCTGTCGATCCGGCCGATTCCGTTGGATGCTGGTGGTGGGTGTTAAACCTGAATGAACCATTGAGGAGTTGACTAGGGGGTGATTAGTTGAGGGTGCCACGAAATACCGGGGAAGGCAGGGTTTCGCCGGGTAGCGACCGCGGGTGAAGGTCTGAACCCCCTGTCCCACACATCATACATACATACATATAGTTACAAGTTTTAATTCGCACGTTCCGCACGCATGTCGGGGGGTGTCTGTAAAAGCCGCGGGGCCATAAATACATACATACTTACGTCTATACATACAGTGTCGATAAGCATGACGCCATGCGGATTGCCCCAAGGTGAAGTATTGGGCAAGGCCGTGATCGTTTGTTCGATATCGGCCACGGTTTTGTTCAAGCCATGGTGAGGTCAGATCCGAGTCATGAAGTCGCGAGGCAAAGCTTCTAAGTGGCGTCTTCAGCGGCGAATGAGGCGTGCCGGCGCTTTCCTTTGAGTCCATGTTTGATATGTTTGATATAGTGTGCCGACAGCGCGTTTCTTGCAAGTATGCTCTTTGCCTGGCGGTTGTCGGTTGTCTTGTGAGTGCAAATAGGCCCCTAGCACAAGATATGCTCATAAGTGTAATTATCCTGTTCAGAGATTAGGTACGTGCGTAGGATATGTTGCAGGTGTTGTGAGCGTAGACATCCTCCTTTTGCTTTTGTCACAGTTTGGTGCCCTAATGACAGGTTGGCCATCGTTGTCGTAAATGACTGCCCGTTCAGTTCATCCTGTCATTGCCGGCTTCAATGTTAAGCATTCCCCAAAAGCTCATCGAACAGATAAGCCTGGGAAACCACATAGTTAAGGTGTATGGTTATCGGACAGGCATTTTGGCTGGAGTACCGGTATGAGAGGAATCGAACAGCGCACCCGTACAAGTTCAGGCCACTGATCCGCGGAGTCTCGGACAGTTGAAAAAGAACGAAGCGTGGCGCTCTATCTTTTCTCCGGCAATTATTACTTGTTCTAATCCTTCTAGATAGCATCAGGAGTTAATAATGGACTTTATGCGGCCGCCGGTGATCAACACAGAGACTTCGTCAGCATTTCGCATTACAGTTCTGGTCAATATCCATATCTTTTTCGGCATATGGATAAAACACTTTGTTGTTCGTTTACCGCTTGGCCTTTCCCGGTTGCTGGCCGTGCTACCTCTTATTGCGGTTCAAATCGCTAGCCCATGGTTCTTTGACAAGGACACGGAACCGCTCCAAGTCTTCTGCATAACCTTTATCGTGAGCTGGCTAGGTCTTTTCAAGGTAGGGCATCATTAAAGTGCCCCAATCCCCTCCACCTCAGCCCCTCGCCAATCTGCGCCGGCACTCTGCCGCCCTACCCCTGCTTTCTCTACCACACCACTCCGCTCACTCCGTCCTGAAGGACACACGCGCGGCCCTTTTTTATCCTCTTCTCGCCCTTTTGCAGGTTTTGGCGTTCTGCTGGGGCAGAGCGCCATTGCGGGTAGGTACAGAGGCACAGATCGGAAGTACCCGCCCCTTTTCCCCCAACCCGAGATAAAAACCGTTGGGGAGAGGGGGAGGAGGATGGGGAAGGGTGGGGGACGAGCTCCCCAGTCGCCGGGCGGGGGCATTGCAGGCAATCGCCGGAGAGCTGTGCACGACAAAAAACCCAAGCCCGCCACGATGGCCCTTCCCCTGCCGTACTTCACTCCCCCTGCCGTACAGGAATCCATGACGGTTGCGCAGATCGCGGCCTCCCTGGCCCTGCCGCTGTTCCCCAAGCCAGGTGGGAATGCACACGATATGTGCGTCTGTATGATGTGTGAAACAGGGGGGTGTATCTTCGCCCGTGGCAGCTACCCTGCGAAACCCTGCCTTCCCCGGTATTTCGGGGCACCCTCATCCAGTCACCCCCTAGTCAACTTCTCAGTGGATCGCTCAGGTTCCGCACCCACCACCAGCATCCAACGGAATCTGCCGGGTCGACAGCGGCCCAACTCCATTCCTGGTCGGCTCGCAGGTTAACTTTATCCCAGGTCACCACCGTCCATCAACTAGGGGCACAATGCCTTCCACCATCGGAAGGACTTTTTGACCCTAACGGGTATCGATCCCGGGATCTCCCGGGGGCAATGGTCGCGCGTTACCAGTAGTGCCAAACCCTGTGTACGTGGGTGAAGGTGGGGCTTGGGGTAAGCCCTTCAGCCTCCCGTGCCGTGTCCTCGTGTGCTCTGTCGTGCAGATGTGTTTCGGAGAACCTTTTGCCGACCCCCGGAAGGGGGGATCCGCGCGCCCGAACCGGCCCCTTGCGCTGCACACACACACACACACCAGCTCCGAGGCCCCGGCATTCTTCTTCGTCCTTCTTTGCCAACTAACTACCGCCGTAACTGCCAACCGCCGCGGGCCCCGCCCGCCCTCCAAACGGCGCCAACGTCGGCGATTGATACTTTGATCTTGCTTTTTGTAACCCCCATTTGGCCACCAGCCCCCCTTCCCTCCCTCCCCCCTTCCCTCCCTCCCTCCCTCCCCCCTTCCCTCCCTCCCCCCTTCCCTCCCTCCCTCCCTCCCCCCCCTCCCCCCCCTCCTGCTATATGGCACACGACAACAGTAACCCGCAAGAAGGCGGCTCCGGAGGGGCGACTGCAGGACTCCGCGGGCTCGGGAGCCGCTCTGGTGGCCACGTGGCTGGGCAAGACAGGTGGGAAGGGGGGGGAGGGGGGGGGAAGGGGGTAATACACACACATACACACAAGAGTGCGCATGCTCCTTTCCAACACGTACATTGCGTGCTTCCACCTCCTTAAGCATCCTCCACACACATACATACATACATACACACCACACCACACCACACCACACCACACCGCGCTTTTTGTCCCTTGCTGACTTCTCTCCCCCTCCCCCTCCCCTCGCCCGAGCCTTTCCTCAGCCCTTGGGGTCGTCGTGGTCCTGTCGTACATGGAGTATCGTGATGTCGTACCGGCAGTACTAAAACACTACTTACTCGGTGAGGGGAACCCCAGGGTCGCGATTACTGTAGCAGTACAGCAGTACAGCTAGGAGCAACCCCCCTCAGGAGTCTCCTCACGCCCCCAGTCACCCACTTCGCCTACCACCCACCCGCTCACATCACCCTACTCGTCCCGACCCCTTCCCCCCTTCCCGCCGTCCGGCGACATCTCCCCCATTCCCCCCCCTAGCCTTCACCCTCTACTCCATGTCGGGTATCCTCATGGACGGTCCCGCGGCTCTGGTGGTGGCGCTGCTGGAGCTGCCCGTGCTGCCGACATTCGACCAGCCCTGGATGGTGGGTGCAAATGGTGACGGTGGGTACAACTACCACCCGGGCTACATGAGCCGAACTCAGTCTCGAACCGAGCTCCGGAACCAACCCATGAGCTCTTCGGAGTGGCTTTGCCCCCACCGTTTATCCCCCTCCCCGTCCCCGCCGCCTCAGAGCTGGGGGAGCTCCGGAGGTGTCGTCCGCGTGTATGTGTGGTGTGTGCGTGTGTGTGTGTGTGTGTGTGTGTGTGTGTGTGCGTGTGTGTATCCCCCACGTCCCACACCACCGCCTTTCTCCCCGGCGGGGCCCCCTCGCATCCCAGACATCCACACAGCAACATCCCGTCAACACAACCTTCCCCCCTTCACACACATACACACAGGAACACACACACATATACACAGGAACACACCCGCAGATGCTGTTGGTGCTACTGTTGTTGTGTCGTTGTTGTGCTCTGTACTGCACATTGTCGTCGTCATCGCAGAGCGCCTCCCTCGCCGAGTTCTGGGCTCGCCGATGGAACGTCCCAACCACATCCGTACTCCGTACGGTGCTGTACGACACATGCGTCGAGGGCTCCCTCATCAACCCCGTTCTTCTGGCGCCAGGGCGGGGAGGGCATCCAACCAACTCCAAACAACCGCAACTACCAACAGGCAACGGTAATGGCCCCCCAGGGCCCTCCCCCAACGGGTTACACCCCACCACCCCCCCGCGGCGGCCCCGCTGGTCCCCCGCGGTACGGCGGCAGCTGGGGCTGCACCTGGTCTTCTTCGTGAGCGGTGCGGTCCACGAGTACATGGCCTGGCTCCTGACCGGATCGTGAGTCACAGTCTCACTGGGCCGAGCTGCGAGAGTATGCATGTATGCATGTATGTATGCATGTATGTATGCATGTATGTATGCATGTATGTATGCATGTATGTATGCATGTATGTATGTATATATGTGCTGCTGAGAAGGGAGGTCCAACAAGGGTCAGTCCGGTCTAATTCCGCTTCTCCTCCCCACCCCCGGCCCCACCCGGCCCCACCCCCCGGCCCCCCCCGCCCCCGCCCCCGGCCCGGAACAGTAACCGGATCAGTTGGAAATGGACTGTGTTTTTCTGGATCCAGGCTCCGTTGCTGACCTTGGAGTCCTTGGCGGGGCGGGCCATGAGGCGGGCGGGGCTGCAGCTGCCCAGACCGGTAGCCATCGTACTGACGCACCTAGTGCTTCAGGTGGGTGGGGGGTTGGGTGGGGGGTGTATGTGTGTCACACGTTACTTGCCTTCCCGCTCTCTGGCATGTATACGGGCGTACGGCGTGTGTGTATGGCCCCCGTTGCTTCTTCGGCCCCTGACACCCCCGACCGCGCCTCTCCCCCTCTCTCCCCTCCTCTCCCTCATCATGTCGTTGTACGGCTCCTCCTGCTCCATGTACGGCGGATTTTCCCTCAGTCCCTGGCGTACGACCTGTTCTTCGGCTACATGGAGGAGCAGGGCATCTCCTTGAAGGTCGTGGGCGCCATCTCAGACTGCATATGGGCTGTGCTACGGCCGCTGCAAGCCGCCTTAATGACCTGACGGCTGTAGCTGTAGTCCGCAACCGCCGGCGGCAGTAGTCGCACTCGGGCTCTCCTGCGGTGCATTGCGGCACGGAACTGCAGCACCGGTAGCGCGGCAGTAGCTACCACCGGCTGTTCCCTGTCATCCACTCCAATCCCCGGGCTGCAGCTATTTTAATATTAAACTTTCTTTTTAGACAGCGCCTTACCTTACCTTACCTTACCTTCTGGCGCTCTGACGGCGCGCGGGGGGATTGTCGACGTGCGGCCGCAGGGCCCGTAGAGGCAGATTTGGCGGAGTCCAGGCTGGCTGGCTTTTAACCCCCCTTTGCTGTACGGCATTTGTGTGGCTGTACAACCCGTAAAGCGGTGCGTGGTGGTTGGTGCAAGGATCTAAATTTTTTTTTGTGTGGGTGCTCGAGTTGGCAGTTGGCACTGCTGTTGCTACTTTTTGGTGATCTCATGATGTTGATGTCGGTGACATCATCGCAGCATTTCCATGAGCTCTGAAGTGACCGCTGTTGTATTTGGAGGGTGTGGGGTGATCCAGTGCTGTTCCTCTTAGCTTAGCGTGGGGGCGCGTGTATAACTGCCTGCCTCAGGCAGTCAGGTAGGTAGGTGTGTATTGGTTGAAAATGACTGTATGGACAGTGCTTTTTACAGCAGCAGCTGCAGCTGCACACTATCGGTAACAGCAAATTGATTTCTCAAGCAACTTCATGAACGGTGGCCAAGAAAAAAAACAGGAAGGGCAAATTTTAAGTAGTGGTTGGTTCGCTGGTTGAGGGACCTCCAGTTTTGCGTTCGCGCGCGTTCGTACATCTGCATGTATATATATTATATATATGTATGTATGTGTATGTATGTCCGTCTGTATGTGTGCGGGCGAATGGAATGTGTTGGCCAATGGCCATGCGACAGAGGCGGTGTGGAGGCGCGAGCATGGGGCGGTGAACGCGTGAGACGTATACTACACAGCCAACAATGATTCATGAGTTCGCAAGCGTGCCCCTGTCGACCGCGTCGGTGGGAATGGACCTTGTCGGTGTCTTGTGTCCGTCCTGCGGCTCTGAATACAAAGTGATGCCCAATCGGTGCGTCAAGATTTTAAAATCATGTCGCAGGAGAAATGGGCCATGTGTGGCCCCGCCTGGCGGGGCATTGGCCTCCCGCAGCGCGGGGAGGAGGAGAGGGAGCGGCTATGTTCTGGTGTTGAGGGTGGTTAGTTAGTTAGTTCTGGATCCGGAGGATCTGGAGCATCATCCCTCCGGCTCATATAGCAGGAGGCGGCCTTTATGGCCCTCTCCCTCCCTCGGCTGTCATCGGTCGTCATCATCCTGTGCGGTACCTGGCCACTGCCCAGGGCCCTGCGATGAGATGGGCTTTCGCTGCCTTTGACTCCGCAACACCGGCATAAAAGTTGTACACAAGGCGAGTGCGTTTGTGGCTTCTGGAGGCTTCCCCGGTCGGGTGCTTCGGATCTCCGCCGTATTATATTATATTATATTGGTACAGCGGTACAGCGTGTGCGCAGCCGGGCTAGGTGAGGGCGAGGACGTGTTGAGGTTTCCGCTATGACAGCAACACGAAGTCATCTCCTACTGGGCATCATGGGAGATGCATCAACCCTCCGTGACCGAGTTTCGCTTGTGTTAAGACCAGCAAAGCGCCGGGACCCCGCCGGGTCCTATTACTGCTGTTACCATCCTCTGGTATATGAGTGACGATCATCTCCAACAGCTTGTTTGCAAGGATTTGTTCACCGGATATTTGAGCTCCCGAAGGATTCAGCGAATAGACATTACGATTAGTACGGCACCTGCGGCCCAGCGGGTCGCTCGGCATCCCAGGGAGCTTGCCATCCGCAAAGTTTGTTTTAGGAATACAGACATGATAGCGAGCAAAGCTTAATCTGCCCCGATGGAACCATCTCGATCTGAGACTGAGCAAGGGTGATTTATTATAAAAAACTATCAAAAGCTAACATGTAGAAGGGTAACCAGTAGGAAATGAGTTTTATAACACCGGCTGCGGTCAAGGCTATCGCCTTGAGCGTGGATGTTACACATTTAACTGAGGAGGCCGCAAAGGCGCTCGCACCGGATGTGGAATATAGGCTGCGAGAAGTCATCCAGGTACAGTCGAAATTTGGCGTATGCAGCTTACGTCAGGGCTCCAGGTACCGTCCTTGCACGGGAACGGCGCGCAGGATGCGCTCAAGTTTGCGCGACACTGTAAGCGAACGAAACTTACAATCCAAGACATCAACAATGCGATGCGGCTTCGTAACCTCGAGGTGGGATGCCGCTACGCTAAACGTTTTGGCAATGTCGGGTGGCGATGTTATAGCCCTGGTTCTCGCAACCCATGACACAGGTGGGCGCATATGCCCACCCAACCACCAGCACCACACGCGACCTTCCGCTATTCCATACCTTCCAACACGATGCCTTTTGTCGAATCTGCACATGTTGATGTCCTCCCTCCGCGCACCTCAGCCCATGTACGGTTTTCTGGGCAACAACGACCCGGCCAAGTTCGTTCGCGCCACGGGCCACTCCGATGTCTATTTTGTCCATGACGCCATGGTGCCGCTGGAGCAGGTGCGACCTGCCTGTCGGGCGGCCTGCCCGCCCGCCCGCTTGGCTGCGGGAGCGCCTGGCTGTCTCCCCCATGCATACACGCTGGAGGCGTGTGCCACTCATGACTTTCAAAGCGGAAAAAAAACCTCGGAATCTCCTGCATGGCTGCATGGCTGGTTTTGTTTGGGGGCCCCCTTGCTACGCCTCGAGTTGCGGAGGGCCGCGGGGTGGGGTGGTGTGGGTGAGGAAATGGCTTGGGAGAGGACGGCAAGCGTGCGGTCGTTCACGGCACAGGTAGGGCAGGTAAGGGCTCCTCCTGCAGTGCAGAGTTTACTGAAGTTACGTAGCGGCATCTCTCAACCGGATAGGGGGTTAGGGGGTGAGAGAGAGAGAGACACAGGCACATCAAGGTACATCAAGTATCAATCAGGTTGGGCATCTGGATCCAGGTCTCTTTCTTTCCGCGCCTTTCTCCCCGGCCTTCCCTTCCCATGACAATGGATCCGCCTGCTTCCCCCCTTCCCCCCGCGGCCCCCCGACACACATACATACACATACACATACACACCCCGTTGGCCACCTCCGCTTTCCCCTATCTCCCCGGGCACACACATACACACGCTCACGCTCACACGCTCACCGCCCACACGCTCGCACACAATGATGGTGAACACGTAGATAACCTACGCGCCGCTGCCCAAGGCGCCCAACCACACCACCGTCATGCCACACTGGCTGTTCATCGAGGGGGTGCAGCCGCACACGGAGGAGAATGCGGCGGTGGAGAGGCCGCCGCCCCCGGCCAAGCGGCCGCGGCTAGCGGCGGCAGTAGCAGCGGGGGGGGCTGCAGCCCGTGGAGGCGCCGGCGCGGGGCAGTCCCCGGCAGTGACAGCCACTGGGGCGCCGGATAGCTCAGCTGGCGGACGGGGCAAGCGAGGTACGGCTTGTACGGAACCGTACGGATGTGCGAGTGGCTGTGTACGGAATGCAAGGAGCATTATATGCGCGTTACGCTCCTCCAGAATGGCCTTCGGTTGGAAGCGGCAAGACCTGTTTTTTTTTGCGTGTAGTAGTACACGAACTGGGCTTCTTGGTGGTGGCCCTGTAGGGTAGGCAGGTACCCTGCTTCGTTTTGCAGGAGGGGGGAAGGAAGAGAGGAGGGTGGGGAGGCGGTAGTGGTGCTTTGCGGCTCCGGGCAAAGCCCCTTGGTGTTGGCTTGCCCCTTCCTGGACCCGTACTCCCCCGACCGGCGTGTGTGGTTTGCGTGTTTTAGGACCCCAGGCCACCCACCCGGCGCTGGGGTGCCCCCGACCCGCCCTCCTGACCGCCCCTCTGGCGCAGGGGCAGCACCCGCGGCGGCAGCAGCACAGGGAGCAGCGGCGGCGGAGACAGGCGCCTCCCCGGGCTCGGAGGGGGGACCCGGCACCGCGGGTTCGGTTTCGGAGCGTGTTCAGCTGCCGGTGCAGCACATACTGTCGGACGAGATGCAACGGCTGTTGGAACAGGTACGTGCAGACATTATAATACATACATACGCACATACATACATACATATATACATACATACATACATACATACATACATACATACATACATACATACATACATACATACGGACAGGGTGAATAGGTTTCTGGAGGACCAACCGTTCAGGTTAGTGGCGGTAAGGGGGAGGCGCCGCGCGGGCTACAATCCTCCCCCTGCGGTTTTCTGGAGGGTCTAGGAGCTGTGTGTCGTGGCAACGCTATCGCTTTTGTGTTTCGCCGGTCTATCCCGGGCTCCTGCAGTGGTGATCGGGCTTGTGCGTGGTCCCTTTTCTTTATATGGCTACTTCTCCCCTGGACCAGCCCAGGAAGGGACAGGTAGTGGAGGTCAGTTGTTTTAAGGTGGTTGCAAGACGTCTTGTGGTGTTGAGCTTCTTAGCCTTTCTCTCTTGGAGGTTTTTTGTTGGCCTGGTAGGTATATCAGGAGCCCTCCCCTGCCGGGACTGCCCTAACCGAATTTTGTTTGTTTGTTTTTTTCCCTTAGGATCCCGTTTTCGTTGGTGGTGTTTTGGGGGGTTGTTTCAGAGAGCCTTTGACTTTGCCCTAGCTGAGACTTGTGGACTCGCTCTAGCGGGACCTGAGAGCCCTTCGTGGTGTTTTCACTGCAGCGCCATCCCCGGATGGAGGGGCTGCGGAGTGGCTGCGTAGAGTGTTGGCAGTCTGAGTCGGGGTCGGGAGCACACAAGACTAACCGACTTGTGCTGTGTGCTCCCGACCCTTGCGCTGTGTTTCGGCTTCCGCCCCCGGCTGTCGCGGCCCACAGTGTAATCTAAGTCATACATACTGACTGACTGACTGACTGACTGACTGACTGGCGATCTATCCGTGCTGCTCGGCCTCCTCTCGAACGAGTCGGGCCGCATCAGGTGTGGATCTAGACCTTAACCATCAGGTGTAACCGCATCAGGTGTGGATCTGGATTTGGATTTGGATCTGATGGTACTTGGATTCTGTGTCGCAGATCAAGCAGATTCTTGGCACTGCGTCGACGTCAGCGCCTGCGGCTGATGGTGGCGGTGGTGGTGGCGGTGGCGGGGCGCTGTGGGGCGCCGTGGACGAGGGCCCCGAGGGCTCCTCTTCAGGTGCTTCATGTCTGGTGTTGAGCCCCATGCAGAGGGCCATACTGGTGACCATGCAGACTGACCCAGGTAGGGCTGGTGGGGTGGGGTGGGGTGGGGTGGGATGAGGTGGGGTGGGGTGGGGCACCTGTCGTAAAGCTAAGGGCGAGGGGAAAGGAGGGAAAGCGACTTGGGTTTACAAATGTTGGAGGGGCCCGCGAGGGGGTGGTTGGAATGATGGACGGGGCGGTGCGGGCAGGGAGTTTGGGGTTGGCGGTTAAGGACTACCTGTGCTCGGAGAAGGTAGGGTGAGGAGGGTGAGGATGAGGATGGGAGGTATATCTGGTCGCCGTAATGCTTCAGTTGCAGCGGCGTGATTGGGGAGAACACTACTACCGTGTTGCCGTATTGCCGTATTGCCGTGTTGGAGGAATCTTAGGTAGGTAGGTGGGTAGGTGGTGACTTTCCCTCCTGTATTGGTTGCGAAACCCCATCCCGCCCGGCCCCGCCATCACCTCCCCGTGTCGTCGTCCTGCTTGTCTCACCTCCCGGGCTCGTCTGGGCCCCTCTCTCTCTGGGGGCCCCCCTCTGCTGCCCCCCCGCTCTCCCCCGACTCTTTCGCCTTCTTGTGTCCTATGGTGGCGGCCTCCCCCCCCCCGCGCCGCTCAGGCATGCAACAGCTGCTCCCCTACCTGACCAAGTTCGTGTGCGATGAAGTTGCTGGGGGGCTGAGGCACCTGCCCCGGCTGCAAATGGTGCTGAGGGTGATGCAGGTGGGGGGGGCTGGGGGGGCCGGAGGGGAGGGGCAAGAGGGTGGAAGAGGTGTTTGGGGAAGGGAAATGGGAGTGTTCAGGGGGTAGGGGGGGTCAGGGGCGGCTCAGGGGCGCGCAGGCCGCACCGAACCCGGCTCAGCTCTGGCGAGCAACGTGTGCGAGATCCTCGCGGCTACTCCTCCTCCTCCTCCGCCGCCGCCTGCTCCTGACGTGGCTGCGGCTGCTGCCCCGTGCGGAGGTACCCGGGAGGGGGAGACCGAGGGAATCGTGTCAGCACCGAGTGTGTATGTGTATGTGTGTATGGTGTGTGTATGGTGTGTGTATGGTGTGTGTATGGTGTGTGTATGGTGTGTGTATGGTGTGTGTATGGTGTGTGTATGGTGTGTGTATGGTGTGTGTGGGTGTGGTGAGGGAGGTAGGGATGTCGGCGTAGAGCTTTCTTTCTCTCTCTCTCTTCGCATTTTCTATCGTAGCCCCTTCGTCCCTCGTACCAGCCGCATGGTTCGCCGGCCTGACACCCCCTCGTCCTCCCCGTCCCTTCACCTCCCTCCCCCTCCCCCTCCCCCTCCCCCCTCAGGCTCTGCTGCTGAACCCCTCGGTCCAGTTGGAGCCCTACCTGCACAACCTGATGCCGCCACTGCTGACGTGCTGCCTAGCTAAGGCGCTAGGTGCGGGTGTATGTATGTATGTATGTATGTATGTATGTATGTATGTATGTATGTATGTATGTATGTGACATGTGACATGTGACATGTGACATATGTAGTATCACGACGTGTCTGTATGTGTCTGTGGAAATAATTAAAACTGATCCTTTGTGTATGTATGTATGTGTGTGTGCGCGACATGTGTATGTACGGCACCAGGTCCCGGTCCCCGTTGCGACCACTGGAGGCTGCGGGACTCTGCGGGCTCCCTGGTGGCGGCGGTGTGTGGCCGCTTCGGGGAGCCCTTTTACAGCCTCAAGGTGCGGAACAAGGAGGGGAAGGGAGGGGAAGGGAGAGGGTGGGGATACGGACATACATACAACCATCTCTTCCCGCCCTTATTTCCGGGTTGGGCTGCTTGGGCTGCTTGAATCGGTCGTAGGGTCAGGGGGTCTGTGTCATCTGGGGGCGGGGGGCTGGGAAGAACACATATGCATGCATGTGTCAGCTAGCATCGTAGCAGCACAGCCTAAAATCAGCCAAAAATATGGTTCATCGGTTGGTAACTAACTTAAAATGTAGAGAAACTTCCCTCGCAGTATATTTGTTTTTCCTATCCCTGGAGTATCCGTCATCATCCATCCATCCGCGGTGGTTCGTCGCCTTACCCCTGTTTCCGCACAACCCTTGCCGCCCCACCACCACCACCACCACCACCACCAGGTCAAGGTGTCGAAGCAGCTCCTCCGCGCGCTGCTGGACGGCTCCAAGCCGCTACCCAGCCATTACGGTGCCGTGATGGGCCTGGCGGCGCTGGGACCCGCCACCGTTAGGCTGCTGCTGCTGCCACACTTGGAGCCCTACCTGGCCAAGTTGCAGCCGGCCCTGGAGGCGAGGCAGGAGGGGATGAGGCAGTACGAGGCGACGCGGGTGTACGGCGCACTGCTGACAGCGGCAGGCACGGCGATGTACGACAGGCTAGTGGGTACGGCGGCGGATGGGCTGCTGCCGGTTCACCTGTTCCGGGCGGGCAGGTGCGTGTGCGTGTGCGTGTATGTATGTATGTGTGTGTGTGAGGTGGAGGGGGGTGAAGAGGGGAAAAGGGAGGTGAGGCACGAGCTGGTGCCTGTGGTGTTTCCAGCAGCACCTGAGGTTGTATTCGGGTGTAGGGTGTAGGGTGTAGGCATGCCGGCAGAGTCACGTGCAGGCTCTCAGCTGGAGCTTTGCTGTTACGTATTCGAAAGCAAGTTGCTTCAGGTACTTCGTGGGGAGGGTGTGACGCGACCTCACATCTCACACTTCGCCCTGGTTTCCCGTCCCCCATGTATTCCTACCCCCCTAACCCCTAACCCCAAACCCTGGGGGTGGTTCTACGTCCCGCTCTCCCGCCCCTTTCTTCGCAGACCGCGCATATCCCTCCCAGCCCTCGCAGCCTCGCCGTCGTCCTCCCCACCCCCGCCTCAACATCAACACCGGACCTCCGCACGCCCGCAACAGAACCAGCCCTTCACCTCCACCTCCACCCCTCCCACCACCACGACCACCACCACCACCCCTCCAACCACCGCCGCCACCACCGTCATTCCACCTCCGGCCCATAATCCCGAACTTGAGGCAGTCTGGGATGCCCTCTGCGGCCACAACCACGGCGGCAGCGGAGGAGGCGGAGGCGGGGCAGCTTTGGTTCAGTTGTTCAATGCCATTATGGCGGACCCCACCTCCCCGGCCGCGAGCTCCCATATGGAGCAGCTCAAAGCCACAGCCGACGACACCTCCCACCCCTCGCATAAGCCGGTGCAGGCGCTGATGTACCAGCTGGCCAAGAGGGGGGTGGGGCCGCCGTCAGCAGCACAGCAGCAGCAGCAGCAGCCCGTAACGGGGCCCCAGTCGGGAAAGACGGCGAATGGGACGGGGGGGGTGGCGGCGGGCGGAGAGGCCGGCGGGAGCCAGGGACGAGCACGCGGCTTGAAGGTGAGGAGGGGGGAAAAGGGCGGGTCAGGGGGGAAAGTCAGGCAGGAGGGTACGTGGGCACATGCCATGCTTCATCAGCGTAACGGCCTCAGCACAGCTCCCTAAACCCTAGGTGGTATGGACCGGGATGTGACAACGCATCCCTTGACGTGACGTTACGTTACGTTACGTGACGTGACGTGGTATCACTTCACTTGGCCAGCTGCTGCTGCTGTTGCTGCTGCGCCCCTCCGCGCTGTTATTCGTCATACCTCCCACCCAACCCGCACTCCTACAGCCACCTCGAACCGCCACCCGGCGCAGAGGGACCTAGGGAGGGAGTAGAGGGAGTAGAGGGAGGGAGGGGGCGGAAAGCTCTAGAATAGGAATGCCCGAAGATAACCTCAACCGCCAACCGCAAACCGTGGTCACCATTAACCACCAACTGCAGGCCGCCAACGGTTCCGGAGCCAGCAAGGCGGGTCCTGCCGCTGCTGCTGCCGCTTCCGCCGCCAAGGGCACCCCCCCCGGAGGGGGTGTTGGCGGTCGGCGGTCCGTTCGCGCCGTCCTGGCTGAGAGCTGGCGGGACGATGCTGATCTGGGGCAGGTGGTGTGGGCGCTCACGCAGTTACTAGGCCCGCCCTTCCTGGCCTGGCTGCCGCAGCCGCCTGCACTGCCGGCGCTGAACATATGATGATGATGATGATGATGTTGATGATGATGATGTTGATGAGGAGGAGGAGGAGGAGGGGAGGCCGGTGAACCCGGTGGGATTGGTGGCGGTGCACCTGCAAATCATACCAGCCGGTGATGATTATGTTTCCTGTGTTTACACACATCCATCCATGCAGGAGAGCGCTGGGGCCCCCTGCCCAGGCAGTTAAGGCTCCGGAGCTATTTTCGAAAAATGCGTCGAAGACCCGGAGGGTGGGGGGGCCTTACGGTTGGGATAGGTTGTGCGGGGTGCGGCAACCCGACCTACCCAAATGGGGTTCGAGGTGGCGGGTGGCGGGTGGGGGCTCGGGCGGTGGAGGGACGTCGTGGATTGGGATGCGCTGGACCACATGCCTGTCCGTACCCCCGCCTCTTAGAGGGCTTGCACGACGTCCTAATCACATTCGGTCTCTGGGCGAGATGTGGAACCGTTTGGGGTGTATAGCCGTGTAGGGCTGGCGGGTTGAGGGCGGCGCTGGGCGGGACGAGGTGTGGTGTGGTGGATGGGGCTTTAGGGGGCGGGTGATGTATTGGGGGGTGGATGAGGTGAGGTGGGGCTGGAAACTGCATGCCTGATATGTTTAGCCGAAACAGCGTGCCTGGTATGTTTTTAGCCGCTGGGTACACGCCTGGGTACAATTCAACAGGGAGTTGAGCGCTATCGCCTTGATGCAAAACTCTCTAAACCTAAAACCCTGAGTAATACGAGTAGGAAGCTGTGGAATGTATGGACTGCCGGGCTGGCTTGCATGGACCGGAGCGCGCTAGTGTTGCGCAGAGCCGCGGAAGATCTCTTCCGTTGGAGTGCACGTTTTACATCTACTGCGTTTGCATGTGGCAAATGCTAACAAGGCTATAAATGACAAGACTTCTGAGCAACGCCCCTCGAGAGCTGTACAGAACACGCAGCGCAGGGATGGTTTTTGTAGGCCGATGCACACTTTCTGCAACTGAAAGGAAACTCAAATAGGTAGTGTACAAAACATAACATACCCCAAAAGATAATAAAATAACTGTAACACAATATTCGCATGAGCACATAATGTGACCTCACCTCTCAACGACAACACCGCACACCTGCGCAAAAAAATATAAACAAGGGTCTCCAAAACCAACTGGACGAGCAAGGAAGTTTTCCTCTCGCTCGAACAACACTCCTCGCACTCGTAAAATTATCGTCACCGGACGGAACTGAATAACAAACAAATCTTGGGAATTCTTCCTGTACCAATACCTGAAAAAATACGCAACCAAACGCTCTTCCAGCCTTTTTTTCCTCTCTCTCCTCTCGTTTCCTCTCTAATTACACACCGCCCGGTACAGCCCCTATCCCTCTTGCGGCTGCCTCCTCTGCTCGGGGCAAGAAGGAGGGGTCCCCGCTCCTTCTCTCCTCGTGATGTCCTGTTTCACCTCGACTATCCTGCAGCTCGTCTCCTACTAAAAGCTGCAGGCAGCTGCTACCAGGCCGTGGCCAAGTTGCCCACTCCAAGCCAGCTGGCCAGCCGCCCAGCCGGCCAGACACCCGACCAACGCTCTCGTTGCCAGACTCCCGGAAGTGGTACTCAATCTGAACCTTAGAACCAATTCACTCCGGCAAACAGCTCCCCAAGCGGCTTGCTGGGTGCGTCCTTCTCCGCAATGACCTCCACCACCTTGTTGGCTGCGGCGGGCTCCGTCAGAGCCGCCACGCACACGTCGGCTACCTGCGCACCGTGTGTCCATCCGCGGGTCGGTGGGTCGGCGGGGAGCGCCTTGCGTGAGCAGTTAAACGACACCCAGCCGAGCCCTCAAGGTTTAGGGAGCACTAGGAGAAAACCAACAACCAACGGCGTTTCCCTTTCCCCCCAAAGGCACTCGCCCTCCCCGACCGCATCCCCCGCCCCCTTTTTCCATGCGGAGTATCTGTCCGTATATCCCTCCCTGGTATCAGCTTCATTCGTCATATTGGACCGTTCCTTACCCCCCATCGGCCCATCCACCCAAGTGGTGGTGGTGGTCGATCGACACCAAATGAGATTCACGTACCTGGCTGCGCAGGATGCTACCCGACTTCTTAGCAGGCGGGATTCCAAAGGTGCCCGGAGCGCCCATGACAATGTTTCCAGCCACCTCACCCTTTGGGTGTTGAGCAGCCAGGGGGGGATGATGGAGGTGGTCCCCGGGTGGAGGGTGGAGGCCAGCAGAGCAGCGAGTTGGTCGAAACAGATTTCAGTTGGTTCCTTTGTTAATACCCGTTTTCGTGCCCTTTCCCGACCTTTCACAGTAAGCATTACCAATCCCTCACCCTTACCCTTCTCGCAAAAGGCGCGGACAGACATAAAAACCGAGTCCAGGGACAAGTTGCAGAAATCCCAACCAACTAACCGCCTATGCATACGCGCTGCTGCCCAGCTGTCCACAGTCCCCATCTACCTGCCCCAATTTTGTCTTAAGTCCTCCGGGTCGTACGATTGTGTACGTCAGGCCGCTACGTTGGAGCTCCTCCTCCGCGCGTTTCTTCCAGAATAGGACGCCCCAGAACAGGTTCAGAGGGTTCAGCAGGTCATCGGCGCCAATACTGCTAATGAGTACAAACTGTCTGACGCCCTTTTGCTTGGCGGCGGCTATGAGGTTGAGGGTGCCCTGCGAGGTGAGTAGGTAGGTAGGGAGCTAGGTCAGGAGATTGCAGACGTTAAGCACTGCACAACGGTATTATACCGTTATGTGCCGTACATGGCATGTACGACATGGCGTCATCCACATACCTGGTAATCCACGTTGAATGGCCCCAGGGGATCCCGGGGGTCTCGGGCCCCGGTGCAGCAAATCACCGCCGTACAGTCCTCCATGGCTGGCGGCAGGCTGGCGAACTGAAACACATCACCTCGCACCAGCTCTGTGCCGCTGCCTAGGCCGGCCAGGCCCTCACTACCGGCCTTGGAGGTGTCCCGGACAAGGGCGCGGACTGGCACGTTCTTTGCCGCCAGCGCCGCCACGACCTCCCTGCGAGCGCGGTCACATGGACCAGCGCCGTGTGACGGAGGCGACGGCGGTGGTGTGTTGTTGGTGGTGGTGTTGGTGGTGATGAAAGCGGCTAGCTTTACCTGGGGTAATTTGCACTAAATTGTCCTAGTCGTCCTTGTTGTCGCCCTTCCCATTTGGGACTACTTTGGGCGACAGCACTCGTGTTGATGTTTGAGAGGTAAGAGGCTAACGACAAGTGTGGGACGGGGAGTTGCTGGTTACGGGCTGATAGGGGTGATGGGGTGATGGGTTTTGGTGTTTTTAGCTGGCTTTGTGGTGTGGCGGTCATGTGTGGCTGCATATGGCCGCACGGGGCGTTAGCTTTTGTGTAAGGGGCGGGTGTTGGGGTGGGAGCGGCAGACAGGAAGCGTTGCGATGGCTTGTGGAGAGTCAAACTTACTTTCCGGAGCCGCCTGTTGCCCCTGCGACCAGGACTTTATAACCCTCCAGTCCACTAGCAGCAGATGACGCGGCGCGCACCTTCACCACCGGCAGTCGCCTAGGCACCGCTCGGCCTGGATGGATGACAGGACAGGGTCGCGCTTTAAGTTCTTGTTTTTCCATACACCTCAATGACAGTCGTTTAAGTATTTCGTGAAACTATGGAGTCCTAGCGGCAATGGTCCACTAAGTTGTGTGGTCGACGTTCACGCCACGGTGAGCGATGGAAGCTTCCCTGACCTGCAACTCTGCTGAAAGTCGCAGCATTTTGTACTGAAATAATTACAGAGGCCATCGTGCTGTTTCGTAGCTTTAACTTGCGTATGGAATATTGCTACCTAGACTGCTCGCCCACGGAGATTACTCGGAGTAGTTCTCAATACGAGTGGAAATCACAGCTGCCAAAGCCAAGCAATATGAATTAGCGAGCAAGTGCTCAACAAACATTCGACGCCGCTGCAATCCGAAGATGGAGCGGCGGGCGCCCAACAAAGCTACTGGGTTGTCGTACATGTCAGTTGCGCTCTGTGGGGAAAGTGAAACCTGCTTGCAGACTACAATTAAACTTGATTTTGGACTTTCATGTCAGCCATCAATACCACCCACGTCCTAGGCACTTAGGATTTTCGACGACCTGCTCACAATTCCAGGCCGCAGTCCCAGACAGTGCGCTCCTCTACGCACGTAGTCTCGGAACTTGAGCTCTTAACCAATCCGAGCTCCTAGCACACTTAAACTTTCTACCTCGTAGCATTCACCTGCGTCCGTCCGGTCAACATGCAAGGTTGCCATCAACGCGCCCTCCGGCACACGTATATGCCGGAGCCCTGCAAGCGTGCCTTGAAGCATCAGTTACCCAAGAGCATTACAATGGCTTGTATCGCTATCGCAGCCTTGGCATGGTGAGAAGACCGTTTTGTGGGTTGCCGCGCAGTTGGGTTGCAAAATGCGCTCTTACACTTTCAATCGATCTCACACAAATAATTTCAGACATTAAATAATTTAACAAATATTCTCTATCCATTTAATTCATTCGCATCGCAGTCTTCAAGGCCTTCGATGGCTCTCCAAGGGTTACAGCGAAGCCGACGACGCACTTCAGGTAAACCGCTGTAACCTCTAGCGCCGCAAGTAAAACATTCCGTCCATTTCATTATTATAGACGAAACCATAATTCAAGCCTATAAACAAACCACACCCTCCCTTCCGTTTCCAACCCCTATCTCCAGGCCGCTGCCTCGGAAGCCGTCTACGCGCCATCCGAAGCCCAGTTTCTAGGGCGTAGCTACCGTCAGCGCATTCTACAGGCTCAGCTTCGCGACAAGGACCTGCAGGTCAAGTACCTGCGCACCCAGCTCGAATCGGCCGTCCAAGCCAGCAAACTGAAGGACGATTCCATGAAGGCCGCAGAAAACTTGATCCGCTGGCTTCGGGAACGCGAGGACGCCGCCAAGCAGGGTCGCAGTAAGGCCCAGCTGGCCCTCGCTGAGAAGGCCTCTGCTCTTCAGAGCTGTCAAGTTCAAACGGAGTCACTGTTGGTGCAAGTCACGGAATGCGACAAGGCGCTTCGACGCATGTGAGACGCATTTAGATCGGTTCGCCGCCATCAAGCTCCCCCCCCTTTTCCCCCTCATCCACACACACAGGGAGCTCCAGCGCTCCCGTGACGGTATCTCGTACGGCATATCTGTGTGTGTGTATTTGTGCGCGTGTAAGCGTGTCAAGCAGGTTGGGGCCAGGGCTGCCTGAGTGTTGTTATTGTTGTTGTTATTGTTATTGCAGATTGTGTATTGATTTTGTGACACCCGGCAGCCCTAACCAGACGGTATCAAAGGGCAGCTACCGAGGGGACCCGCTGCAGGGGTTTGGTTGCGCAGGGCGGAAGGGGGAAAAGCTATCCGCGGCCGTTGCTGTACTACTACGAGCAGCAGCCCGCGGGTTAACTAGGGGCCCGGATGACATTCTGTCATTGGCGTGTGAATGTGAATGTGAATGTGTGCATAAGGACGACTGTTGTGTAGATGGACTGCTATTTATTATTGGGGTGTGTAGTTGTACTGCTTGTACTGCACGGATTAATGAAAGAGATTAACCCCGTGGCATTTCCCCCCGCTCTCCGTGTCAGTGGGGGTGTTTTAGGTGTGTGTGTTCTTGTGCGGATAGTTGGTGTGTCGGCGATAGAGAAGGTATATAAGGGGGAAAGGAATGCCGGGTAGATGGCTTGGTGTTACCGGGGGATGGAGCAGCAGGAGACAGGTTAACCCCCCAGGTGGACATCAGCACGCAGTTGGAATATACCCGGGATATTCCCACGTGTCGCTTACTGAGCTGTCTGTCTTTAGGGTTAAGGCTATGGGGTGTGTGTGTATGTATGTATGTATGTATGTGTGTATGTATGTATGTATGTATGTCGCTGTGTGGAGTTAGCTGTTGCGAGCACAGCAGCTGGTTGTCGTTCGATGTTCCCCTCAACCCTTGCACACCTCCCGTCCTCTCCTTACCGTTAGCATCTTGCACATAATCCCGTTTTGAGCGAGGGCGAGGCCCATGTCCACCTTCCTCCTGAAGGGGGGCCCGCAGTCGCTCCAGGGGGGGCCCCGTAAAGGCGACCTCGGAGGTCGGGACCCTCCTGGCCATTGTTGGCCTTTGATTGATACCTTGGGTGGATAGGGTTGTCCCCTCCGGATGGGACGGTGGGATGCCGCGGTGGACTTGTCTCTCTGTTGTTCGGTGACCGTGCGAAACGGAGCCTTGAAATTAAGGGGCCGCCTTCGATCTGTTCATACTCATTCCGCTGCGGGTGGGAGTGGCCCGGGCGCTGATGGCTGTGGTTTCTTAGAGTATAGTATCCACAAATAAGTGTGACCGCAGTCAAACAGGTTGACGGGTTTGACTGTTAATTTTTAGTGGCTGGGTGTTTAGCTTACCTGTGTGTGTATGTGTGTGTATGTGTGTGTATGTGTGTGTGTGTGTGCTCTATTGGCATATGGCGAAGGCGGCCCCAGCAGTAGGGTATAGGAACTTTCCTTTCCCCACGTCCAGGTGCTGCCGAAGGCCGAAATTGCCTCAAGCAAGGTACAGTACGCGAAAGTGGTAAGGGGCTGCGGCGCGGCTAGGAGCGAGAGGAATCTCCGTCTGCATGCCTGTTGCCGTGCGCCGTTTCTTCGTGAGCTTCAAATGTTTGCCGCCTCTTTCGGGCGTTTGTTTTTTAATGTTTTACTGTTTTGCGAGATGCGTGGTTGATTAGCCTTTTAGCTGTTTAGCCTTTATGAAGAAAAGTATGACTATTTAGCAGTGAGTGACCGTAACATCGCTCTATAGAAATGGTAGCATACCTCGGGGTGGAGTTAATATCATAGTTGACTTATTTACTGAACAGCGACATGGATTGGATATCCTTATAGCCAAAATATTGCCGCAATGCAATACATATATTTGTAACGGAATCAGTTACTTATGAGTAATGTCTCTTTTGCCATACTGTCATTCCATCCTTTATCCTCTCCAGGATTGAACAAAATGCCAACACTTTCTTAAGCTCACCTCCATTCCCAGCCGCGCACTGCAGCGAGAGTGTCACTTCACTCGCTGATGACAGCCAGGCTGGCCGGCCAGGACACGAACCGAACCGACAACAGCAAAACGCCCTCATGTATGTATATAACGATAGTAGTTTGGCTTCATACCTCGCTTCCAACGGTTGCCCCGGCATTTTCACACCATGCGACCGCCAATGCGGCAACACCTTCGGCTGCGGCCCTCGCGGGGCCCCAAGTCCGGATGTAACAGAAAGCATCAGATACGGTAATTAATACAGATTTAAAACATTTGACAGAACCTTGCCGTAGTCTCACGTATAAGATCATCCTATCTACACGTCCACCACTCTTTCTTTAGACAGCTAATAAAGCTCCCGACTGGTTTGAACCATCATAACACGGACCGATGCTTGTAATCCCCCCCCCCTGCCGCAATGCCGTATCACGTCCCGCCGTGCGCAGTAAGCTTGCCTAAGCACCAAGGGAGGTCGATGATGACAGATTGACAGCAGTTGATGGTTGACAGCAGTGACTCATTGCCAAGCCAACCAATCAGTTAGGCGGTTAACCTGGCAAAAGCAGCACCAAAATACCCTTAATGGTATCTCCGCGCGGTGGGCCCCCGTCTGAAGGCCCACTAGCGCCACTAGCACCTCCGATACATAGGGTGCGGTGTAGTGAGAACAAGACCCCAGTACAGTGCCCCATCATGTGTTGTGCCTTGTTGAAGACCATGATGGTCGCACACACTGATACACACGCATACACACACAAACACGCATACACACACAAACACATACACGCATACACACACAAACACATACACGCATACACACACAAACACATACACGCATACACACACAAACACATACACGCATACACACACAAACACATACACGCATACACACACAAACACATACACGCATACACACACAAACACATACACGCATACACACACAAACACATACACGCATACACACACAAACACATACACGCATACACACACAAACACATACACGCATACACACACACAAACACATACACGCATACACACACAAACACATACACGCATACACACACAAACACATACACGCATACACACACATACACGCATACACACACACATACACGCATACACACACACACATACGCGCATACACACACAAACACATACACGCATACACACACAAACACATACACGCATACACACACATACACGCATACACACACACACACATACACGCATACACACACATACACGCATACACACACAAACACATACACGCATACACACACAAACACATACACGCATACACACACAAACACATACACGCATACACACACAAACACATACACGCATACACTGGAATCCCTCCCCACCGCAACCAAATGGTGCGGTCTGGCGTGTAGATCTCTCCCCCATTTTCCCCCCCAGTGGTTCGTCTTGCCCGTATTGCCTCCCAGGGCCCCAGGGCCCCAGGGTCGAGACCGCCGGCCGATGCGGCCGCTCCGTTCTCCTAAACCATCACAACATCGTCTTTAGCTCCTCCGCCTCCACCGCCCCCTAGACTGCCTTCCCTGGAGTTCAGCGGCCGCCGCCATCAGCAAGTGGACATGGTAGGTAAGCCCCTCCAATAGATCCGCCGGCTCATCGCCGCAGCTACAGCCTCTGCCTCCTGTCCCAGAGCAACGCTCACACACCGGCCATGTCACCGACGGCGCCGCCGCCGCCGCCGCCGCTGCTACCACAGCCGCAGACGCCGCCGCTGTTGCCGCCACCGCAGCAGTCAGCGACAGCTCCCAGAGGGCTTGGCTAGCGCTGCTGCCGGCAAGGTTTGCCGGGCTGCTGTCGCCGCAGCTGCTGAAGCTACCACTGCCGCCGCCGCCGCCGCCGCCGCTGGAGCAGCGGTCAAAGCATTCAACAACGCCGCTCCTATTGCTGGTTTTGTCACCGCCGGTTCCACCATCACCACCACGGCCACCATTGCCGCCACCGCTGCAGCCATTGCAGCAGCCGCCGCTGGCAGTGTGATCCGGAATACTGCTGCCGCTGCCGCTGCTGCTGCTGCTGCTGCTGCTGCCTGTCAGCGTCATCATCATCCCGGGCATTACACGGGGTCCGGAAACCAGTCGCCCGGGTCGCAGCTGGCTACTGCTGCTGCTGCTGCTGCCGCTGCTCGGGTTTCGTCTACAGCTGCCGGTGGGGTCCACAGCTTCCTCTCCGTTCACCCACCGACCGCCGCCCATCCCCTGGACCACAGCCGACTGCGTGAGCAGCGCCGCGAAGGGACTGGACTGCCCCAGCAAATGCAGCGTGATCCCGTCGTCGCGGTTGTCGTGACCACCGCCAGCATACGACCGCCGCGTCAGCGCCCAACCCGCGCGCCTGCGCTGGAGGGCCCAGTTGTAGGCGCGGGCGATCTCGCTGCCCAGGCTGTTGCAGGGACTTATGCTGCTGCGGCTGCTGCTGCTGCTGCTGTCGTACTCGTATGGGAGGCCGCATGTAGAGTCGCTGGGCGTGCTGGCGATAGCGCTGTGTGGCTTGCGGTTTCGGCGGCCGCAGCCGCCGCCGCCGCTGCTGCCGCCGCTGCTGTCCTTGCTGCTGCCGTTGTAGCCGCGGATAGATCTGCCGCTAATACTGTTTCGGCCGCCGGTGCCGCTGCTGCTGCTGTTGCTGCTGCTGCGGGAGCTCTTAACGTTCACGTCATGAAGTTCGTACACAAACGCCGTTGGCCGTTCGCGCAGCAGCGTCGCGACGCGAGCTCCTGGCGTGTCGGAAGTCGCCCCCAGGTTCGAGGTGTTTGAAGGTGGTGATCCCTTTACTGGAGCCTTATTGGCGAACGCTTTATCCCCCCGGGTAATACGACACGTTTGATGTGCGTCGCTGCTGCTGCTGTTGTTGCTGCTGCTGCTGCTGTTGCAGCTCGCCTCCAGGCTGTTGGCACTCTGGCCACAGCCTCCGCCGTTGGGCACGGCAGCTGCATCCGTCACCGCAACCAGCGGGGGGCCGCGGTCCAGAGCCGCCGACGTAACAACTGAGGCCGCGGTCCCCGCTGGGTGAATCGACTGCCAAGGCCCCGCCAGCGCGTAGCCGGTGTCAACATCCCGCAAGCTTCTGCCGTACAATTGCCGTACACCAACGTCAAGTGCTGCATGGCTGGCTGCGGTCAGCCTGGATTCTGGTTGCCATTGCGTTGGTGCCTCTTGCGTCTGTAGCCCCTCCAGCTTCCAATTCGGGGGACGGTGTTGCTGGCGGCGGCGCGAATGCAGCTCCTCCAGGTGCGAGGGCACCTGAGCACGAACCCGACCCGTGGGCATCTCCGCGTGCCGCAGTGGCGGAGGAGCGTTCTTCGGCTGAGGATGGTGATGACGCGCGCGTGGGCCAGTGGTCGGGTGCCCCGCTGTCGGCCCCGCCAGGGCCCCAGTGCGATCCGCCTGCCGCAGTACAGCACCTTCCAGGTAATTGTGGGTGTCGTCGCCGTTGCCGTTGGAGATGCCGTCGGCAGCAGGGGCAGTAGCAGCCGCCACTGCTGGTGCTGGTGGTCCGGCTGTAGCGGCCACCACCCTCGCCGCCGCCGCCGCCGGGGAGCTGGTGGTGGTTACTGCAGTACATGACGATGATGATGCCGATGCCGGAGCGTGGCGGCCATCCTCTGTGGGGCCCCGCAGCAGCAGCGTCACCGCCGCCGCCGCTTCATCAGCCGGTACGGGAACCTCCACTGAAGCCGTCGCCGTCGCCGTCGCCGCCGCCGCCATCACTCCGGGCATCTGCGTCGCTGGCGCCGCCGCCGGCACGGCCACTTCCGACCCCATGAACGGCATCGCCGCTGGCGTCGAGCACACGGGCGGCGGCGGCAGCGGCAGCGACGCCGGGGCGCCGTCGGAGCTCTCAGTGAGCGTCCGGGCCATGGCCGCACTTTGAATGACTCCGGGCGGCGGCGGCGGCGGCGGCGGTGGCGGCGTCGGCGTGATAAGGACTTCGCCGCCGAAGAGCTCCCTCAGCCGCTGCTGCAGCACTGGCTGTAGCTCGGGCTGTAGCTCGGGCTGCAGCTCCTGCTGCTCCCACTGCTCCTTCCGGTCGCCCTGGCCGCCCCGTACTGCCGGAGCAGTGTTGGGGCCTGGCCCAGTGAGGCGGCGAGGCCGCGGGGCAGCTGCCACGGTAGGAAGATGCGGCGAGCCGTGAAGCGTCAGTGCCGCCGCCGGCGCAGTGGTGTTGGTGTTGGTGTTGCTGCCGTTGGTGCTGGTGTTAGTGATCGAGGTGCATCCTGGACCAGCCCGTGTGGAAGCGCGCCATCCTGCCAGCCAGGGCGGCGGCCCCTCCCCCGGCGGCCGCAGCTGCTCTAGTCCCAACCTGACAGCCTCACGGAACCGAATGATGAGGGCCACATCGGGGGGGTCGAGGTCGAGGTCGAGGTCGAGGTCGAGGTCGAGGTCGAGCAGGGCGGCGGTGTGAGATGGGAAGTCCCAGGACACAGGGAGCTGCAGGGAGGGCGCTCCGGAGGGCAGCGGGTTATTGCCAAGTCGGCTCGCCAAGTCCGCGGTCTTGTCACTGAGATCTGAGTTGGACACAGAACGTTGAGGGGTGATTGGCCGGGCGCCCTTCCGCAGCGGGAGGTACGGCAGTTGGAGGAAGGAGGAGATGGGGGAGGAGGGGGAGGAGGGGAAGGAGGAAGGAGGAGGCGGCCAGGAGGATTCCAGCGGTGGAGGTGCTTGTGAAGCTGCATGCGCAAGCCATTTGGTTCCCCCGGAGTCGTGCGACGCCATTGCGTTCCTGCCAAGTGTTCTTCCGTTTGTGTGAGCGGAGTGTGTGAGCGAGTGTGTGAGCGGGTAAGGGAAAGCCGACCTCCGTAGCCTTGGGGCTGGCAGGTCCCCGGACGATGGATGGCGGATTGACTTCCCCACCCGGTCAAAATGGATCGCACTCGCTCTGCTGCTGCTGCTGCTGTGACTGCTGTGACTGCTGTGACTGCTGCTGCTACTGTGTTGATCCGATGGTTTGCAGCGGCTTTTGCCAAGTGCAGCTTTGCTTGCTTATGTTGTACGAGTAGGCAGCCGCGCCAGCACCAACAATGCTCCGCGTAACTCCGCACCTTTGCTCGCGTGTTTGTCAATTTGCCACTTTGTAAGTTGATGGTGATCTGTTTGGGCAAATAATCACCCTCCTGTAAGGCAGACGGCAGTGGAGTAAAGGCCCCGAGGAAAGGACCAT
This sequence comes from Volvox carteri f. nagariensis, assembly GCF_000143455.1. NCBI lineage: Eukaryota > Viridiplantae > Chlorophyta > Chlorophyceae > Chlamydomonadales > Volvocaceae > Volvox > Volvox carteri. Next base: position 395,949 of record NW_003307616.1, read on the forward strand.
ACGTTTGGTATTGTAGGGGTGGGGAGGGGCCCCCCCTTTGGTTGCTGGACTGCTCGACTTCCGTCTCCTCCTGGACAGCCAGTCGACACAAGACCGCCAACGGCCCGGGATGGCGGCTAACTTCACCGGTACCGGCGGTTACAGTCAGGACGAGAGATCTTCTTTAGGCAACCTCGCTCGGCAAATCCGGCAATGCCAAATCCAAAACGACGCCAATCAGCTTCCTAACCTTCCTTTGGGATAATTTAATCTGGTGGACTAAAGAAGCGACGATGGAAATCAATCACACCAAGTGCTCGGCAGAATATGTAAACCGCTTTTTTCTGTCTTCGCAAAAGTAAAAGTAAAAGTAAAAGAGGCGCTCGGAAGGCGATGGGCCGCTAGAGCTGAGACGTGTGCTAGAGCTGACGCCCCAAAGCGCCAAAGTGCGGCGGTTGCGGCGGTCCCAAATCATTTTTTTGTCACAGGTTGTGCCAAGTTGGCCTGTGGCGCGCTGAGACCAACTGCTACAAACTGCTACTACCGATCATTAGAGCGTCACGACTCCTAAAATTCCTGATCCTGATAATAATTGCCCCTTCATCAACATCATCATTATAATCATCATCATCATCATCATCATTAAGGTGGGTGAGGTACATGTGGTGCGCGCCGCAGCTTCGTTGGGAGGCCGCCGCAACAAAAGCACCTCTCTGGAGAGAGACATCGTGGGGATCCACGCGCACCACCACCGAAAAAGCATTTTACTCAGCCCCTCCCACCGCATTGGGTCGACGGTGACGGCATCGGACCACTGACTCTGCTTCGTGCACGTGTCGTGTACCCAACCGCTCTGTTTGCGCCCTCCCCCCCAGCTCTCATCCCCACTCCCCCTCACTCCCCACTCCCCCTCACTCCTCACTCCTCGCCCTCATCGTCATCATCGTCGTCATCGTATTCATCGTCGGAGAGTTCCTCCGCCCCGACCACAAGGGCATCCACAACCTCCCAACTAACCCCCGCACCGCCCGCCTCGCCCGCAGCGGCGGCCGCCGCCGCCGCCACCGCGCGCTCCGCCGCCGCCACCGCAGCGGCGCCTCCACGCACCAGCCGCAGCGCCCACAGCGAACCCGACGCCCCTCCCGCCAGTACCGCCCCCTCATCCACACTCCCCGACAAACAAGTGACAACTCCCGGACCTAGCCGTACAGTGTACTGGTATTGACACAGCAGTGAATCAGGTGCGCCAGCTCCTGCCGCCGCCGCCGCCGCCGCCGCGGCACCCGTGCTGGGTGCGGTTGCGGACGTGGATGAGTTTGCGAGGGGGGCCCCCCCCACAGCCGACACGTTCAGGCACGCCATGGGCAGTTTGGCGTTGGGCGGAGCCTCCTCCAGCGCCTGATGGGTGGTTGGGAGTTGGTGGTTACTTTGCTGGGATATGGAAGTTAATGGTGGGTGGTTGCTTCATATGGCAGCAGCTTCACTCGTTCGCGGTTCGCCTTCCCCCCCCCCCACCCACCACCACCC
>NW_003307616.1:397504-398497 GCF_000143455.1 Volvox carteri f. nagariensis
GGGGGAGATGTGCGGGGGGCCACCTCGGGCCGCGGCAGCTGACGCAAATCCTGAGGAGGCGGGTGAGGAGGCGGGTGTGTGGGGCAATCTAGGAGTAACGAGGGTTCGTCGCCTGGTGGGGCTCCTGGCGCCGGAAAGGACATTATTACCCCTCCCCCTCCTCCCCTTACACTCGCACTCGCGAGACGCGATCACCACTACCACCACCACCACGACATGCTGGAACTGCTTCCCCCTCCTCCACCCCACCCCCATACAGACACACCCTCCTCCCCGCCCTCCTCCTCTCCCCTCCACTCACCCACAGCTTCAAGGTGGAGGAGCAGTCCCCTGCCAACAGGTGGTGCGAGCCCAGCGGGGCCAGAGAACACACACGGCCGCTGGGATGTGGGGTGGGGTGGGGTTGCGGGACGGGGAGCGTCCATTTGCACGAAACACAGGATCAACGTAAGGGCGGGAAGGAATTATGTGTGTGAATAAAACAAAAGGTAGGAATGCAGCTTTTATTTTAAAGGAACACAATAGTTTTTTATATTGGGGTGGTAATCCAGGGGGGGAAGGGAAAAACGCTTGGAAATGTCCGTGGCCCCTCCTCCGGCTGTACGGAAGCCCCCTTGCGGTTATTGTGTGTAATTTGGAAAGGCGGAGGAAAACATCATCTCCATCTCCTGCGACCCATGGGTCAGCTGTGTCCAGCCAGCTGAGGCAAACATTTCCACCCACACGCCTTTCCTTTTTCCCCCCTCCAAAATTCCCTCACCTGAGACCAGTCAGTACGGCAGTGGCGGCGGCTCCGCCAGCAGCCCTCAGATCCCAAAGCCGTACGGTGCCGTCCCTGGCGCCGCTTGCTGCCATGTGGCCGCTGCTGCCGTAGCTGCCGTACAGAAACTGCAGGGGTATACGGGGTTCCGCACATTAAAATGCCAGCTCATGGCGAGAGTCGGGGGACAGATATGATAAGGCGCAGCACAGCGTTTCCCCCCTAGGAGGTTC
>NW_003307616.1:399148-400956 GCF_000143455.1 Volvox carteri f. nagariensis
CAGGATATAGTGAGCATAACCGACGACGACAACAACAATGATGATAATGATGCCGAGGACGCATGACGGGCGTGGGACTGCCAGCAGGCTAGTTGAGGCCAGCACAGAACGATGGTGGTACGGCATGTGTGTTTCCAGACGTCAGGTGTTGTTTACAGCACACCGTACGGCCTTTGAGGGGGGGGTTCGGGGGGGGGCACAGCCCCCCCCAGCGACTATACAAAAAGGAATTGTAACCGCAAGAAACACCCAGTTTATTACTCTAGGGTACTAGGCCCAAAACGAAAAAAAACACTGTGCATGAGCACACGGGCGGAGGGGCACACACATACACATTCAAAGGACGGAGGGAGGGAAGGGCAAGGGAACGCAGGGGACAGCAGAGATGAAGGCGCAGGAGGGCAGAAGGGTGGGCAGTAGGGAGGGGAAGGGAGGATGATGGAGGGAAGTGGGGGGGATGATTTAGGAAGGGTGGAGGAGGAGTGGGAAAAGGTATTTTGGAGGGATGGTTCGAGGGAGGGAGGGGGGATTGTGGAGGGAGGGTGGAGGGAGGCGGGAGGGAGGGAGTGTGAAATGATGGAAGGATGGAGATGGAGTGTAATGTCTCTCTTCTTTTACACCCCAGCGGAAAAGCCACACGGCTCTATGGGGCCGGAGGCCTCAAACTTATTAGCATATGCATCATTCGCGCCCACACGAATCCCCCAGGATCCTGTCGTATTTAAGTTATTTAGCCAGGAGCTCCCGTGTTTGTTTGACTGGATATTCACAGAAGAGTCACACACACAACCTGTAGAGGCTCACAAACGTGCAGCACGCTAAAACAGCCATCAAGCCTGTAATTTATTTAACTTCTGGAGAGAGACATCCCCAGACCCCCGGATGGGCAGTGGCAGGTGTTGTGTCGTGTGCGGGGTTTTTTAATTGTTTGGATGTTGTGCACAACACATGGGTGAGGGGTTCTTCCTGTGTTGTTTCATCACACCACAGCCTTCTCCACACAGCCTCTGGGGGTCAGTTGTTTCTTCAAACACGCCACGTGACGCCACCACACGCCGCCCTGATTCATTTGGAGGCCACATCAGGGACACAATATCCGAATGTGCCAGAATGTCTCGACACCGGGGTGAAGGGGGATGCATTTGCAATACATTTAAAGCATGATACACATCAGATGCATGCAATATGGTATGGGATGTGGGGTACCTTTTGACTCTTTTTATGGGACAGGGCGCAGAGTCGTCCAGATGTGGAGGTCTGGAGAGAGGTGCCGTGGGGGACTTCTTTAAACATCTTTTACACAAACGCTTTTGTGGAGGAATGCACGTTTTTGTGGGTAGGAATGCATGTGTAAATTTGTCTTCTCCCACTTGTGGTGGTGTAAGTTCTTTTGAGCCACACACGCACAAAAACACCGCCCTGTAGTGCGCAAGCGAGATTTTGTGCACACGCAGCTGCAGCTGCATGTGTGCATGTGCATGCGTTCGAACTGTATATTCATTGGCGACCCGTGGGTTTCTCTCCGCCCCAACGACGCTCTGTGGTGCCCCCCGCTTCCCGTATGCTAGTTTTAGCACGTGTGGAACAATTTGCAGAACGATGATGACGGTCGACCAGGGCCGCGTCAACATCATGTACTTTGTCGAAGAAATTCAAGCAAGCAGCAGCGTCAAGACAAAAAGCAGAGCCATAAGATGAATGGGACGAATTTACGCATTGGAGCGGCAAATGTTCCCCTGTCTCGTCCCTCCTCTGTTCATTAACCCCTTTAGGGTCGCGGTGTAACGTGACTAGCATGAAAACCATAT
>NW_003307616.1:401645-429901 GCF_000143455.1 Volvox carteri f. nagariensis
CGTCCTCCAAAAGCTGCTTGATTTGCTCAATAGAAATGTTCTGAGATATGTTGGGAAAGGATTAATGCAGGTCTTGTAAGGTACACTATAGGCGAGAAATGTTAGCACGAGGAATGTGAATGCGATTAAGGCAAGAATTGTAGCTCAGGTGCTTGGAAGAAAGAAGCCCGAGGGAATCGTTGGGGCAGCAGGCAAGCAATTAGTAGCAAGGGAGCGGTTAATTGGCATCTCCTGGGGTACAACATCTAGCGAGAAATGCCATACCCGGGTGTAAAAGAAGAGAGACATTACACTCCATCTCCATCCTTCCATCATTTCACACTCCCTCCCTCCCGCCTCCCTCCACCCTCCCTCCACAATCCCCCCTCCCTCCCTCGAACCCTCCCTCCAAAATACCTTTTCCCACTCCTCCTCCACCCTTCCTAAATCATCCCCCCCACTTCCCTCCATCATCCTCCCTTCCCCTCCCTACTGCCCACCCTTCTGCCCTCCTGTGCCTGCGGGTGAAGCCACATACATACACACACACGCACCTCCCAACCGCTCCCCGGATTTCCCCCAACCAACCACCCCACCTTGAGTGCGGTCACCTCGTCTCCATGACCCCGCAGTGCAGCCAGCTTGCGACCCGCACCCCCGCTGCCCAGAGAGTACGACAACACCGTACCGGACCTGGGGGTTGGGAAATAGCGGCGGGTTATTGGTGGGTTTCAGAGCCCCACTACTCCGCTATTTAATCCCCGGAGGCAGGGGGCTGCTGGCGCCGCACGTCACGCAGAAGGGGGACTCAAACACAGAAAAGAGATTTCCCAGGAACTCCAAACCCACACCACCCATATCCGCAGATCCGGCTCGCCAATGCTCAACAATCACCCACCCGACCAGTACTGGATGCCAAAAAACACACGTGTACCCAATGACATACATACTTACATACAAACATGCCCACACATGACACACACTCTTACCTAGCCCCCAGCAGCACTCTGCCCGCCTCCGCCGCCCCCTCTCCTGCCCAGTCTGCCGCCAGTGACCGTACACTCTCGTACACATACGTGCTGTTCAGCTCCCGGGCTCCGGAACCACCCGGCTCATCACCCAGATCCCACACCTTGCCGTACACCGGGTTGGCGCGTGGGGCATGCCCGGGATTGGGGTTCGGTGTGTACGGCAGGGGTGCATGACAATATGTTGGCGGCCAGATTCGGGATTGATCTGCAGTGACCCCCGGAGCCAAAACCTTCACCCCTTCCGTACCGCTGATGTACGGCATACGGCCGTTCTTCGCCACCGTCGTTTTCCCGTGCCATCCCCAGCAGCTCTCCCGGCACCGGCATCACGTGACACCGAGTGCAGTTGGCGGAGCTCACCGTCTCGCAGGGAGGGTAGGGTGTCCCCCCACTCGCCACCCAATACTGATCTGAACCCAAACTCCAAATCTCGCATGAGGCCCTCACACCACACTACTAACGAAGCTCGAAGTAATGCGCACGCAGTCACACGTATTTACCGACACACGTACATACATACAGACACACACACACACGTGCATGCCGACGTGCACTGCGGGGTTTGGGGGGCTCTTCCCCCCCCCCCCGACAAGCCCCCGGTAAAGGACCTCCAATGAGGTAGTGGGTTCCCCCCAAACCCCACCAGACCTTGAGGGTGGAGTCCCGCCCGGCGGTGACGAGGCGGCGGCTCTCTCCGTGCACCGCCAGCGCCTCCACTCGCCCGTTGTGCCCCACCAGCAAGCGGGACACGGTCAGGCGGGGGGCCGCTCCCCCGCCCGCTGAGCCGGGGGGTGACCAGTGCCACAACTGCGGGGGGGTTACGTGTGTGTGTGTGTGTTTTGGGGGGTTAGGTGTGTGTGTGTGTTTTGGGGGGTTGTGTTTGTGTGTGTGTGTGTGTGTGTGTGTTTTGGGGGGTTGTGTGTGTGTGTGTGTGTGTGTGTGTTTAAAAGAATGATTTGAGATCAGTATGTCTGTTAGGTATCGATCCTGGCCTGACACTGGCCGGGGGGGCACCTAACCGTAAAAACCCCAATGGAAATGAGCGACCGCCGAAGCACTCTCCATCACTGGTGGGGCGTTATATTGGTCAAGAGTCCTAATCGTTCTCCCTCATCAACACAAGGTGCCGTCCCCTGTTCGAATCCTTTAGCCAGCTACATACACACCAGCTCAGATGCCGAGCAACCTCCGTTCCACCGAAAGCGCATCATACTCGTCTAAAAAGCGATCTACCAATCCATTCACGCCGGTGCCAATTGCCACCTTATCCTTGCGAATCCTGCCGCCGCCGGGTTTCGTCATCCACCATATACAGCCTCTGGTTCCAGCCCTGTGCAGAACTTATCCCTCGCCACTGCTCTGCGGCGAAGTGCATAGATCTTCTGATTGTTGGTGAGAGCTCCCACTCCAGCCGCCAAGAAGCGCACTGGAGGAAAACCCAGTGCCTCACCCCAGCATTCGACACCCCGATCTCTTTCACCCGGGGCGGGGGGGGGAAACAGCGGTGGGATCCGAGCCCACATCTTCCAATAAAGCTAGATGCCGTCTCTAGGATTCGAACTCCAGACTTACCGATTACCTACCCCGGTGCCCAGATGTATGTGTATGTATGTGTATGTATGTGTATGTGTATGTATGTGTATGTGTGTGTATGTATGTGTATGTATGTGTGTGTATGTGTGTGTATGTGTGTATATGTGTGTATGTGTGTGTATGTGTATGGGGCAGGTAAAGCAGCAGCGGCCAATTCAGCGGCATGATCATCGCGATTAAGATTTCATTCGCCCGCGATGCGGCACTCAAGAAATGGCGGGGGTGGCAGGGTACATACATGCAGACATACACACCTTGACGGCCCCGTCGTACCCCGCCGACACTGCGATGTCCCCCGACAGGGCCACCGCCGATACGACATCCGCATGGGCTGCCGCCAGGGACTGCATCACGAACTTCCCGCGGCCCCAGTCGGAGTCGTACTTAGGCGACGGCGACGGAGTCGCTGAGGCCGGCGGCGGCGACGGCGGCGGCTGGGTCGCCGCCTGGGGCCTGTCCACGGCAGCCGCCGCTGCCGCCGCCGCTGGCGGTCCTCCTGCAATGGCAGCGGCATCTGCAACCGGCAGCGGTTTGTTCGCCGCGGCCCTGACCACCGCCGAGGCCCCGGCGGCAGTAGCCCGGTCAGCTGCCGCCTCCTTCGGCGTTGCGCTGGTCTCCTTGGGCGCTGGCGGCGGCGCTGCTGCCGGCACCTCCGGCTGCCTCTTAGCAGGCGCCGCTGCCACAGCGGCAGTCGCTGGGACCGCCGACGCTGCCGCCGGAGCAATTTTCACTGCCGCCGGCTTATGTTGTTGTTGTTGTTGCTGTTGTTGTTGTTGTTGCTGCTGCTGCTCCTGTTTTTTGGGGGTTGCGGTTGCTTTGGCTGCGGTCTGAGGCTTGTCTGGGACCGCCGTTGGCTGGGCTACTGCCGCTGCTGAAGGGCGGGTTGACTCCTCCGCGGCGGCGGCAGCTGCGGACTTCTGACCCACTGATCTGGACTTGCGCTTCTTCTTTCCGGCCCCTGCCGCTCTCATGAGGCCTAGCATGACCATCAAAGAGACCAGGCGACTCCAGACCCAGGCAAAGAATGACAGCTGGATTGCCTTGGTAGCGACGGCAGCTTTCGACGCGGATTTGTTGGATGCAGCAGAGCTGCTGCCGTCGGCTTTGTTCGGGGAAACGCCCGCGCCAGCTCTGTCGGTGACTGTGCCATCCTCCTCCGCGTCGTCCATGGCCTGTGCACGTGCAGTATCACGTACGAATGGGTGGGAGGCAAGAACAACGAAAGGTTAGCAAATGCCGAAAACTGATGAGGAGGAGAGGAGCGCTTTCATGGTATGGTATTGATGGGCGCTTCCCCGCATACCAACTGCTGCCGTACTGCCGGAAACACGCAAGCAGCCGGCATGTTGAAAAAAGTGAGCCTGGGGAAGTGGTTGCACCAACCTTTGACTTCTTCCCTTTCTTTTTCTTCTTGGACTTGTGCTCATCTGGCGCCGGTCTCTCGTCTGGCTCCGCAAGCGCGTCGAACGCCAGCGGAACTACCGGAATCGGCAGAGCTTTCAGCTGCTTCTGCGCTCATTTCCACGTGGACGCGCTCGGATTGAAAAAGGATCTTCCCAGGTAACAGGATATGAATTGCGAACGCTATTAGCGTGCAGATCCTCTGTGGGTAACAGCAGATCGTGCTTACCGAAACTCCGCTTCGACCCCGGCGCCGGCGCACGGTGATCCATTCTTCTTCAGAATCTGACATGTGTTCACAACCTTAAAAAAGGCTTGTCTGCGGTTTAAAATTCGGGTTCGGTATATCACCAAAAACACTGTGTGCACTACAAATGCTCAGGAAAAAATGGCCATGATTGAAGATAGCAGGGATTCATATTTATTTAATGCAACTTGTTGTGAGTGCCAATTGTGCACCAAGTAGTTGTGTTAGGTAACTGAGAATACGGGCTTGGTGGTTAGGGCAACTGTCGCCGTGCAGCAATGCAAAGTCAAACCCTGGGATCAACACCAGCTGGTAGACCTGCTCGCCAATCCAGATGTCATGCATAACTATTATCAGATGCAAGTAAATTGCCTGTAACCTCTGTTGCTTGCTCTTTGGCGTGCCTAGGCCTTACAAGCCCTTCCGGTGTTGTAGGAGGTATTTATAAACAAATAGGCGGACGCTACGATTTCGACTCATAGTTGGTACCCATGCGACCCGTAGATGAATAATACGTACGTTAACTAACGCAGCACGCACAAATGTCACCTTCGCGGCACAAACAGCTTCTTGATCAGCTTCCACCAGCCCTGCGCCTTGCACTTCTTTTTGCCCTAGCTCTAGCGTATGCTGCATATAGCGTCAGACCCCAGCCACCAGGCATCACGCGCCTCATCATGAGCCTCCCCGTAATGCTTCTATTCACGCTGGCACCTTTACATCTGCAAGAGGTGCGGGACGGAAGGCGTCGAACCAGTAGTACTCATAAGCTGGTGGCGAATGCTACTCAATTTGGCATCTCAAAGCTACCGTTTAGGTAGCTTTACCTTACGACACCATCTGGCCATGTATCGACCACTCCGAGCCGCCCCCCAACCACCCGAGCACCTCTTTGCCCTGCCCCGTTGCGCCCTTTCCCAGTCCATCATCATTTGCGGATCTCTGGCCTTCATGTTATGTTGGCTCTGCAATTTCAAGGTGCGCTGCACGGCGCTGTGCTTTCCAAAATGATGCGCAGGATTTCCGGAAATACCGTTGGAAATACCAGACACGTCCCACTTCGCACGGAGTACTACATTCCAGAATCTACAGATCTCCACCGTGCTGATCTATCGCTTTTGTCTTTCGCTCTTAGCTCGCTATCCCCGTCATCACTATCCTCCCTCCCTATCCTCGCTTCGCCATCACACCACGCAAGCTACTGGCCTATTCAGGCAATCGGGGACCTCTGGCGTATCCGGGGCTCAGCACGAGCCAATGGCTGCTGATGCTGTTACTGCCGTACTTCCCAGCCAAAAAACGTAGGTTGTACGTCAGGAGTCCATGGGCTGGTTTGATGCCACTGAGGGGATGGGGCCTGGGTGATGCGGTGCCTGCAGGCGGTGGAGAGCTCACAGCGAAACATAGACACATATGTGTGTGACCCAGATGGGCCGTTTTGGCCGGCAGCTCGGGTTTGTGTTTGTGTGTCACCACCAGCACGCAGGGGCCCCCCTTCCGGCCTCTCAGCTAATGACCCGGAGCTCTCCACCCCCCCGCCTCACCCCCCCGCCAAACCCCCGGCCTCGCAAACCCGCCTCGGCACAGGTGGCCACGCCCGTGCTCGTTCACATGTCGTACTGCTGAGCCTAGTTTTCAAGGTGGCCTTGGCCGCGGTTCTGACGGTGCTGTTGCTGTCCCCCCTGGCTGACCCGGCGGGGCCGCCACATAGCCTGATGCTGCGGCACACGGGTTACGGTGAGTCAACGTGGACACACGTGGATACATACATACATACATACATACATACATACATACATACATACATACATACATACACGTGTTCGGTGGGCCACCTGCTGCCACAGGACCTGCTCCTCCCCGGCACACGGCACACGGCATGTGTCTGCATCTCCCCCACCGGACCACTCACTCAAACACTCGCCTCGCTCGCCTCACTCGCCTCGCTCGCCTCACTCGCCTCACTCGCCTCGCTCGCTCGCACGGACCTTACAGCTCCTCTGCAAGCTCCCAATCGCCCCGCGTTCGAGGGGTCGTTCCAGGCTCCTTTTTTCCCCCTTACCCCCTCTCACATACATACATACACACACGTGCTGCTACACATGCACGCACAGCCCTGTACGTGTGGATATTCGCGAGCTTGCTGTTGGACCTTCCCGTGTCGTTGGGCTGCGCTCTGTGGTGCCGTGTGGAGCTGCAGCCCGCCATGAACAACCCCTTCGCGTCCATCTCCGTACGGGAGTTCTGGGGACGGAGGTACAACCAGGTCGTGTCGTGCGTGCTGAAGGTACGGCGGTGGTGGCGGCGGCCATGGTGTTACGTTCACAATCGTGGTGACGGCAGTGGTGATGACGGCAGTGGCAGTGGCAGTGGTCCCTGATGAACCCGCCGCCTTGCCCCGGTGCAGGATACGGTGTACGACCCTATCATGGACGGCAGCTGGGTGGCGGTCTGCGGGTTTGGCAACGAGCAACGGTCAGCAACCGACGCTGCAACGAATGGCGGCGGCGGCAATAATAGAGGCGGCGCGGTTGCGCCCAGAAGTGTTCATGTCGGCGCTAACGCCAGCTGCTGCTCCAACGGCCCCGGTATCCCAGCCGCTACACGACAATCAAAGGAAGGTTCCCGCCGTCGACCCGCCACGTCGTCATCGCCGCCGCCGCCGCCGCCGGAAGGCATCTGCGACTTGTTTCCATCGAGTCCGCCGTCTGCAAACCCGGTGACGGCTGGGTACGGCAGTGGTGGCGGCGGCTGCGGCGGTGGCGGCAGCAGCACCGGTCAGGCTCACATCGACCGCCGCTGCCAGCGCCAACGTGTGCCGTGTGAACGGCGGCGGCTGGCGGCCATGTCGGCGGCGTTCCTGGTCAGCGGCGTCATGCACGAAGTTTGCATGGCGTGAGTGGTTTATTGCGGGAGAGCACGGGGGAGAGGGACTGCTTTAAAAACATGCCCCTACCCCTTGTCTCCACACGCCCTACTCCATCTCACTACATGTTGGTGCATGCTAGAGATTCTGCCTCTTCATCCTCCCATCCTCCCACCGGCGACGCAGCGTGAGAATGGGCTCATTACGGTTAATAGTTAAAAACTTACGCCGCCGCTGCCACACGGGGGACGTCCCCAGACGCGATGCGATGCTGCTTCCTTGGCTCCCACCTAACGCTCCACCTGCGCGCTCTTTTTACCTCTCCTCTCCCCCCGCCGCCGCCGCCGCCACCGCCGCCGCCGCTGCGTCAGGTACATGTGTGGTGGCATGCTGGAGGGCAGTTTCCGTATGCTTGGTTTCTTCCTGATCCAGCCGGTCATTATCTTGGCTCAGGACGGGGCGAGTACGGCAGTGGCCAAGTGGGTTCCGGAGCAACTGTCCGGCAGTCTGGCCGCCAGGGCGCTGCAGACGGGGGTGACGCTGGCGCTGGTGCTGGGCAGCGCGGAGTGGCTGTTCTGGCCGCCCATGGAGGCGTGCGGGGCGGATGGGCGTGGGCTGATGGAGGTGATGGGCGTTATGCGGGCGGTTGGCGGTTGGTTTGGCAAGTTGGCGGGTCGGGCCGGGAGCGCCGCGCTTGAATGATGAGTTGTATGAGATGTACTTCGGTGTGTGCGGAGAGAGCCGGTCTCCTGTCAAAAGGGGTTTGGTTGGAGCTGGTCTTGTGCAGGGTCTTTGTGGTGTTTTAGGGGGGCCTGAGCCGACATTGTGCGTCGGCCGTGGGATCAGTGGTGCCTTGTTGCCGGGTGGCTGCTACTGTTGCAGCTGCTGTTGCGTGCAGCATTGAGCCGCTGAACAGCTGTTCGCTCAAATGTGATTCATGGTTGTTCGATTCGTGACTGCGTCTTTATTTCTGGGGGAGCCCGCTGCTTGACTCCGTGGGCTGTTGATAATCCTTGTTGGCAATTCTTCGCCCGGGGGCATCATAATCCCCCGCCTTCAACCCGGGGGGGGAAGAGAGTAGCTCCCGTGGGTTCCTCCAGGGCGCATCGTGTGTTGCGTTGTGCCCTGTGTGACCGCATGGTGTGTGTGTGGGGGAAGACGAACCACGTGAACGAGTTATGAAGCTGCTGCCAGGGAAAGAGTGTACAAGAAGTAGAACTGACTGAAAGGCGTTCTTGAAGGCGGTGACCTCGGGTGTGTTTGCGAGCGACAGTGACGGAAGGAGTGCTGTTCAAGCATCGTGTGATGAGCTCAGGCTGGTTCTTGCTACATTCCTGGGCAGACCCCCGACATTGATCAGGAGCAGTAGGTTTACGAATCGCTCTGCTGAGGTGTGGAGATGAGGTCTAGCTGATGGACTGAGTTTCGCATGCTGGATTAGTGGCGATGGATGACCTTTCTCTACGGATGACGGGTGACTGGATGAGGTGGGGTCTATAGTTGGCAGGACCCAAGACCGCCGTCGGTTGTACGGTGTAATCAACTTTCAATATATATAGTCCATGGCCTCCCGGCTTTGACGGACCCCCCCGCACTCGTGCGGCATTTGTAACTTGTACGTTGCCGTACCAAACACATCTCTGTACTGCACGTCCCGGTTATCCAGCCTGATGTCCGCCCCTCCCCTCGTGCTGTGCCTTCCCCTTTCCCGCTTTCCCTGCCTCTCTCCCGTTCCCTCCGTGTCTTCTCACCTCCCCCCCAAGGTACTTCGAAATGCGGATGCCAGCCTACGCGGAGAAGTACGGCTCATACCTCTTCCATCCTCAGAATATTCTATCAGGGCAGTGGCTGCAGCCCAGATCCCCGTATCACCATCCCGGTCTGTTTCAAATAGCTGCTGTGGTTATTGCTCAGTCCTGCCGTGTTGCGTTACAGTAGCTGAGCCGTCAACCGCAAGCACAACTCAGTAGCAAAACAACCCGTTGCGAAACCCCCTCCCAACACCAACCCATTGTGAAAGTTGCACTAGTGGCCGATAGTAATGACAGTTACCTGTGTTGCACCGTTCACGAATCTGCAACCTCAAGCGCCCTGACACGAGCCACGCGGGCGACCCACCCGAAACCAGCAAGGACAAACCAGGGACCGCTGCATTGTGGCAACCCCCGGGGTTGCCCTGGGTGGGTGGGGGGGAACGACGAGGCACAGAAAATCGACGAGAAAACGCACCGATACGGTTACTCCAAACTTAAACCCATAATAAAGGACAATTAGTACGATACCGACCCGTGGGTGGGTGGTGGGTACTAGAGGACACTGTCCCAGCAGCGGGACACACCTCTTGGTAATAGTCAAAACAACGGCAGTTAAAGAACCAATGCGCCTGTGGGACCCAAGTAAGGAGCTCGGCGTCCCCTGCCGTACTGCGGTCCGGCATATGCATGCATGCATGCGCCCTACTTCCACGCACCACGGCAGTTCCTTCGCAATAACTTGCCTATCTCTACACTCATACTTCGCTTCGAGAAGTCGAAGCTTATTGCTCAGTCCTGCCGTGTTGCGTTACAGTAGCTGAGCCGTCAACCGCAAGCACAACTCAGTAGCAAAACAACCCGTTGCGAAACCCCCTCCCAACACCAACCCATTGTGAAAGTTGCACTAGTGGCCGATAGTAATGACAGGTCTTGAAAGGACCCACAAGTGCAACGATCGCTGGTCGGTATAGGTCAAGAGGGTCATCACCCATGCCCCAGCCGCGGTGCTGTCTTCACCATTATGCGCTCGAAACCTCCGCTCGAAACTCTTCCAGCACCCCGCTTCTGCACCAAGCTGCAATCCGCACGGTTGTTAACGGCAGCGGTCACACCTTCAGAGTGCAGTGAGTGTGTTCCAAAGCGCGGAGACAGCCCTGCCTCCACAAAGAGCCTCCACAGGGGCCCCGGAGCAGTCTGTATGGTTGGGTGGGATGGTTGTGTTGAGCGGCGTGGTATGCTGCTCCAAGCTCGGCATGCCATCCGAGTTGGCCACGACCCAGCGGAGGGAAGGGATGGTGGTGACGATGCCGCACAACCCATATCGTGTCCATCGGTGCCGCTTGCAGCACACACGGACCACTACAAGTGGGGCACGATATGTGTATCAGGGTCTGCATTTCAGGGGTGGCACTGGCACAAAGTGGGCGCCGTCGGCAAAGTCCACTGGGAATGCAACCGTGTACCATCTTGGCGGGTGGATACCCCTTGGGTGACCCCGAGTGGACGGGACTATGCCCTCTTTGAGTAACACAGACTAGCTTGGACGAGCGGAAAAGCTGCAGCCAAGACTAAGCTATCACGACTACTGCTGTAATTATTACGATGATATGATGACTATTATTATGGATTTTATGGATTTGGGCCACCAGGTTGCATGAGGCCCGAGAGACATGGTGAACCAAAGCCATGCCTGGTGGCGGTTGCATGCATCAGGGCTTGTCTGATGATTGCAAAGGCGGAAACACCACCCAGCGACATTCGCACCCTGTCGCATGTCAGTATCTGGTGAAATTGTAAGGGGGAGCATTAGGTGACTGCTGTCGATGTGACTAAGGCAACTGCAAATTATCCTCGTGACCCCACGGTCTGGCCAGTTGTGCAAACAAAGCAGGGTTTAGCAGCCAAACGAAAGTGCCATGCCCCTTGAAGGGTACGTCCGCGAACTGGTGGCACTCAAGAGGGAAACAATCCACTGAGATCCAAGCCCTATTACCAGAGCAGTGGTGCGCACGCGTCATGTGCATGGCCACAAGGGGTCCACCTTTGGATCATCAAGTCTTTGGCAGGTTGGCTTTGATTGTCACCAGCACCCGCTGGGCGTCCAAGCACCCCTGCCGAATGAGGCTCGGTAACACATTAAACATCGCCGACAGTTCCAGGAGTCTGAGATGGACCCTCCAGTTCCGATACCCATCAGCCCACAGCAAGGGCACCGTCCTCAAGGACCCAACCAACCCAGCCGCCATACGAAAACTTGGAACAGCATCTGTGTGGATGGCAGATGGGTGCGCGTGGGAAGGTTGCCAAAAGAGTTTAACCCACCCTAGACTGCAAAGAAACGTGCAAGATTTGGCGACTCCGACAGCTCATGGCTGGCGGCAGGACCAGACCTGGACCGGTAAAACTGTGGACCACATTGGGGCAGCGATAGCGACATGCTCGAAAGGTCCGCGATCTCATGCACCCAGTAGGGAGTACAGCTGTTGAACGCTGCGCAGGTTCAACCATCCTCTGCACTGCGAGTCTCATCCTTTCGGTACGAATGGAGCCGTTGATGGTGTCAACCCGCCCCCAAGTATTCCGTCCACTGCTCAGGTTCGAAAGGGCATTCCTGGTTACTAGTTGATGATCCCACGTTAACCAAGTCGGTGAGAACCCGCTCTCGCCGCTGGTAGGGCGCCCGCACCTTGGTGTGCGAAAAAAACCCAACAGGCTGGTGCCAGCCTACTGGGCACTGCACCACCTGGGAAAATTCGCCCTTGCTGTGCAAAGCCTAAAATTGCCGAGCTTCCTTGTGCATATCAATGTGGTGATAGCCGGACTTCTGAGACACGGTGGGCAGATAGCCGTGTGGTTGCGGCACTTCACACAAGCATCCCACGGGTGGTTGCGGCACTTCACACAAGCATCCCGAGCTGTAGCTCGGCACCACACGGTGCTCGATAATATAACATAACGTGCATCAGAAATTAGGCGGAATTTGGGAGTGGCCTTCTTTAGGAACAAAACCGAGGGGCAATACGCAGCGCAGTTGGCAGTCGACTCGTGGTGCCGCCCCAGTTGCGACCAGTTCGGTGATCGCAAAATTCAGTCTGCTGTTAGGCCGACGGTTGGTCAGGCTGTAGGGTGCTTCGCACAACAGCGGGAACCGAACAGTACCCAGGCCATGACCAGGCGGGACTGCATAAATAACTTCCAACATGCTGTTTTGGCTTTCAACCGGGCCCTCATCTGTGATGGCTGGTTGGGCTTAGGTTTGTCTGCGCGCGGCAAGCTCGTCCCGGCCCTCCTTGCCTTCAATGTCGGGACAACTCTCATGTCATCCACGCGCCGGGGTGCACTTGTTCAGGGCCTGTCGGTACCGGTGTTCTCTCCGGGGAAATGCGGACACCTTGGTTGCGGGCACTGGCTTGCCGTGTCACGCCTCTTATGGGGCACTTGTGTCGGCCGACTCGAGGCCGGTCCGGCATCCGTAGGATAAACTTGCGTTTGACGCGCTGGTATAACCAGTGCTGCTGAGGGATCGCTATATTTTGAGCCAAAGAGTAACCGTAGACTTGGTCTTGTTGCCGATTGCGATGGTGTTGAGCCATTGCTGCGTACATAAGATCGCGCCCGACGAAGATGCACTGTCTGGTGACGACCACAGTGGTCGAAGCTGTATGACTTTGGCACAACCCCCGCCGATGTGCGGCCGGGCGCGCTGGTTGTTGCAGGCCGCCGGTCAGGAGACGGGAAAAGGGGCCAATCCTTCTTAAGTAAGCCTCTTCCTTCATTGAATATCGGGACAAGATCGTTTAGCAGACGAACGCGTGTCTGCAAACGCGCATGGACAGGTTCCCTTGAATGGCAATGAATTAGTAGCCATGTCCTGTTTGCTGGGCACCCAGGAAGATCTTGTATATGTAGTGTGTTAAGATCTAGAGACGCGGCGGCAAGGTACGCGAAGCACGAAGGCGAAGTCGGGATGTATCGGGGAAAATTGATGTGATGAAGCGGGAGTATGGAACCAGTGCGCTGTCTTCTTGTGCTTGCCCGGAGTGGGCACTCATGTTGGATGGTTGGGTAGCTGATGTGAAGTGGGGGCAAGGAAGGAAATTGGGTTTCTGCATACCCGCGCAGCTTTAGCACCAAAAGTGATTTAAGCCTGCCCACACAGTGGGGCACGACAGACCGATTTAATGGGTCTTGTAGCCTCTTTACCCTACCGCAGTCACTTGAGTATGTACCCTTTGCGGGGGTGGGGTGCGTCACTGTCGGCTGCTAAAGTAATCACAACTGCGAGCCACATCCGGCCATAACCACAGTGAAGACGGGCAGTATTAGAGCTCTTCTCACAAGAGACTTCTGGCCACATCCAGCCTAAGCACAGCGAGTGTCCAAAATTGCTGGCCACATCCGGCCTCGTAAGCAGCTTGTGTGGGATGTTACTGGCCCCTCCAGCCTGTAGCTGTCGGCTGTCGGTCTTTACCGGCTCCAAGCAGGGGAGAAGAATATCGGAACCGTTAGTAACCTTAGGCAATTGATGCGCGAGATCCGAAAACTGCCCGGCCCATGCGACCGCCTAAGCAGTCTATGCGCGAGGTCCGAAAAACTGCCCGGCCCATGCGGCAGCATGAGCCGTCTATGCGCGAAGTCCCAAAACTGCCTGGCCCAAACGGCCACATAAACAGGCGATGCGCAATTCCACGAAAACTGCCTGGCCCAAACGGCCACATAAACAGGCGATGCGCAATTCCACGAAAACTGCCTGGCCCAAACGGCCACATAAACAGGCGATGCGCAATTCCACGAAAACTGCCTGGCCCAAACGGCCACATAAACAGGCGATGCGCAATTCCACGAAAACTGCCTGGCCCGAACGGCCACATAGACAGGCGATGCGCAATTCCACGAAAACTGCCTGGCCCGAACGGCCACATAAACAGGCGATGCGCAATTCCACGAAAACTGCCTGGCCCGAACGGCCACATAAACAGGCGATGCGCAATTCCACGAAAACTGCCTGGCCCGAACGGCCACATAAACAGGCGATGTGCAATTCCACGAAAACTGCCTGGCCCGAACGGCCACATAAACAGGCGATGCGCAATTCCACGAAAACTGCCTGGCCCCAACGGCCACATAAACAGGCGATGCACAATTCCACGAAAACTGCCTGGCCCGAACGGCCACATAAACAGGCGATGCACGAATTCCCAAAACTGCCTGGCCCCAACGGCCACATAAACAGGCGATGCGCAATTCCACGAAAACTGCCTGGCCCAAACGGCCACATAAACAGGCGATGCGCGAAGTCCCAAAACTGCCTGGCCCCAACGGCCACATAAACAGGCGATGCGCAATTCCACGAAAACTGCCTGGCCCAAACGGCCACATAAACAGGCGATGCGCGAAGTCCCAAAACTGCCTGGCCCAAACGGCCACATAAACAGGCGATGCGCAATTCCACGAAAACTGCCGGCCCATACGGCCTCACAAGCAGTTGATGCGCGAGGTCCCGAAAACTGCCGGCCCATACGGCCTCACAAGCAGTTGATGCGCGAGGTCCACGAAAACTGCCGGCCCATACGGCCTCACAAGCAGTTGATGCGCGAGGTCCACGAAACTGCCGGCCCGAACGGCCACATAAACAGGCGACGCGCGAGATCCACAAAACTGCCGGCCCGAACAGCCTCACAAGCAGTCGATGCGCGATATCAAAAAACTGCCGGCCACATCTGCCCGCGCAAGCAGTCCAAGCGCGATAGTACTAGCTGGATATAACCTTGGGAAAAGCGCTCTCGGCTTCGTGACTTGTGGTAGTTAAGCCCGGTGTCCGGTAGTTGCTGTGGCGCATCACACCGCCAGTGCCTGAAGGGGGCCGGTGGACAGAGCCAGGGTAGGTTGCATGCCTGCTGCAGGAGCCTGTCGCGTTAGCCCAGCCGTTGACACCCACGCTGCCTGCTGGCCGCGTGAGCCCAGTGTGACTGGTGGTGGTTCGTCCATTTGGGCGTCCTCGAACATGCGATCCCCCGTTGCCCAGCGTCCTGGCAGGTTGTAAACCTTGCCCCGGAAATGTGGCGAATACGACAAAGGATCTGTACAACATTATTTGTAACTGGGTGTGACAGCCGGAGAATTCAGTAGTTGTGTAACAGTATGTGTGAAAGACGCTCGAATAAACGACACCGAAGTGGTACGCATTAGAATTCACAACTCAAGATAACAACATTTCATAGCGGATTTGAACTCCTAATGTATGGTGACGTTCCTAGCGGCAATGGAAGCTAAATAGCGGAGGTTGGTTAACCACGTGACAGCTTTCAGCAACGCCTGACCTTCTTCGGACGCATCATCCGCCATTGCTGTCCAAATTACGTTAATGCGCTCAGTGGCGACGCGCACAACATTCACCAAGGCCCAGGATCCGCGTAATTGCGGGTGGCTGGCTAAGGGCCGGCGGCTCCGCACATTGTAAAAGATTATCGCTTCGGGCTGAGCTAACATCAGCTGGGTTAGCTCCTCGTGCTCCTTCAGCCTCCGGTTGAAGTAAGCGGTGAGTGCTGGCGAAATAACTCGCGCTCCTCAGCTAGCTGCTGTTCGAAGAGGGCCCGCATTTCGGGAGTGAGCACTAATCTTTCTGCGCCCGCAGCGCCAATTTCCATAGCCGACATTCGATTCTAGTAATGCTAAGAAAAGACGGTGCAACACATAACTAGAGGACACTGTCCCAGCAGCGGGACACACCTCTTGGTAATAGTCAAAACAACGGCAGTTAAAGAACCAATGCGCCTGTGGGACCCAAGTAAGGAGCTCGGCGTCCCCTGCCGTACTGCGGTCCGGCATATGCATGCATGCATGCGCCCTACTTCCACGCACCACGGCAGTTCCTTCGCAATAACTTGCCTATCTCTACACTCATACTTCGCTTCGAGAAGTCGAAGCTTAGCTTGCCGGAAGCTAAGCGTCCGGCATGCTGCGATTTCCCGCATTTCCCATTAGGTTCACCGCCTCCTATGTAGAGGCTGCTTGGCGAATCCGCTTTCTATGCAGAATTTCCCTGATGATTTCGCTCGCTAAATAGTGGTAAACATTACCTTGAGCTTGTTACCTTCGCTGCGCTACCCGCACAAGTAAGTGGAAAGGGCCAAAAGCGCTACATGGCGTGGATACATAGTGTACAGAGCTCCAACTACAAGGTTGTGCAACGAGCAGGCGAGGTCATACTCTCAGAATGGTCAAAAGGCGTTGTCATATCGACGTAGACGGCAAGCCCCGCAGTGGGTCCTGATGAACGTTCCGAGTACATATGTATGCCAGTCCATTTGGATGTGACTTGCCACTTGCTGGCGGTTGGTTGCCGATCTAGGTCCGAACTGTTGGCTTGCACGGTTGGCAGGACAGCGGCACCACTTCTCGTTTAACCTGCAATAAGCTTCACACCTTGTAGTTCCCTTTACCCTTAGTTGTAAGCTAGCCGCACTTTTCACGCGTATACGCAATTCTTCTCGTATCCATGTTTTAAGGTACTGTTTACGACCCGGGTTGCGTCATCACTACGTGGCGAAAGGAGACACCCAAGCAACAGAGAAGAACCTGTTCACCGCAGTTCTTAAGCAGCTACACCATCCACAACATGATCGCATCATAGCGACTAAGGCCCTATTGTGGATCTGATAATGCCAGGAGCTCCGAAGTTGCATGGTTTTGCGTCAGGGTGACGGGCAAAGGGCCCGTACAGCTCGACCAACCGCAATCTAGTCAACGATTCAGAGAGTAAAGCATTGCGCACTACTTTTAGTTAGGAGGTCCATTGGGTTGTAAAGCTGTTTTTTTATACAAGAGTGCGACGTTGTGCTTGGTGCCGTGGTAGAGCACGGTCATCCTGCTTACGTGGACTGATATGAGTATGACTGATTTACCTCAAAGGCTTCTCAAGCTACATGGCTTCATACTTGTGGCCCTGGTGTATTGCGTGGTAGTTGTGAGGCCGCTTCGACCTGGACTTCCAAGGCTGCTCGCAAGCGTGCCCGCATTTCTGGTGTTCAGCCTTTGCCCGCTGCTAGTCAAAGATGTAAGCGGCATTCTCCTCACCAAAATTAGCAATTTGAAACCGGCGGACAGTCCCTTAGCCGCACGCACGTGCATCCTCACCGCCGGCCGGCCGAGTAGCTCCCCCTTTGCCTACCGCTACTTCACGGCATACTCTTAACTAACTCCTCCATCTGTCCAACTACCAAGCATCCAACGTCGCCTCCTACCTTCCGCGTACTACCGCAATGTTGAACCCAGAGCGCACTTCTTTCAAGTGCCGTGGCCCTGACTACCACATGGGTGGCCAACTTCAAGCTGTTGTCGTACTCGGGTGGCCGCGGCGCGTTATCACATCCTGGGATCCGCAGCGGCCTGCAATGGGGGGCCCTTTTGCTGCTGCCCTTCTTCCCTGCCAAAAGTAAGTGGGTTGTCCCTTCTGCGGGCTAGCAGAGGGCTCACGCACACACACACCTCCACGAGCCCGTACCGGCAACCGGAGAAAACAACTTTAAGAGGCAGCGCAGAGCGGGGCTGGGCCAGGTCCCAACCGGGCAGGGATTTTGGAAGGGCAGAACCACCATGTACCCGTGTACGCTTCTGCAGAGGCACAAGCAGGTGATATACCTATTTGCTATGCCGGGGCACATCACCGCCGTACGACACAGCGAAATAGTTTCGTTGTGTACAGCACCACATTTGTGCGTGTGTCTCTCTCTGTCTGTGTGTCTGTCTGTCTGTCTTCGATCCCCGTCCCGTCGTTCTGTCTCTTTCCATTCCAGCTCACCTACCGTCACGACCGCCCCCCCACCCCGGGCCCCCAGGCGGCCGCACTCCCGCCTCAACCTCCAGTCGTGGACTGCTCCTGGGCCTCCTGCTCAAGCTGGGCGTGTACCTGGGCCTCACTGCGGTGCTGGTGGGTGTGGAGCTGTCAGCCCTGGCACGTCACCTGATATACGGTGGGTCGGGGCCGGGGGGATAAGCGGTGTGGTGTCGCGGGAGGGCGTCGGGCGCTTTACATAAGAGTACAAAGTACAGGTCATAAAATGGCGCTTAGTAGTATTAAAGTACAGGTTATAAAATGTTTACAGGAATTGTATAACGTTCATTGACTATACTGATATGCTCCTCCCCGTAGCTGATTTATTACGAATAGCGTTTCCTTGTTTTCCGAGTCTCAGCGCAGCAATTGGGATTTTGAAATTTTTATGCTAGCCTCGCAGTACTGCAGGTATCCCCTGATCAGGCCCCCTTCCCCCGGGAGGTGAACCATCCGCTTGTGGTACCGCAAATCCCTGTGGTGGTAGGTAGATAGGTACGGTAGGTAAGGTAGGTACGGCTAGCTAGGTATGGAATCTAGGCAGGTGGGTTGCTCTACGCTCGGAGCGTGTCACCCGGCCCACCCTGACCCCCTTTTCCCTCCCTCTCCCCCTCCCCTCCCCCCCCCGGGCCCAGCTGTCCACTTTTGGATGTTTGTAAGCCTGTGCCTGGACGCCGCGATGCCGCTAGGCAGCCAGCTCCTGCCGGGAATACCGCTGCAGCCCGCCATGGATGCGCCGTACATCGCCACCTCCGTACGGGAGTTCTGGGGCCGTCGCTACAACCAGATCGTGTCGGCGACGCTGCTGGAGACCGTTTACAAGCCGATTGTGGAGGGGCGGTGGGTGAGCAGGAAGGCGGCGGCGGTCGCTGCCGGTGCGGAGGTGGATGAGGTGTCGTTGTCGCCGGGGGTGTCGACCGCGGCGGGCGCAGGTTGTGGGGGAAATGTGGCGGTACGGGCGGGACCACCGCCGCTGCCGCAGACAGGGGCGGTAACAGCGGTGGATTCTTCATCTAATGCCGGCAGCGGCAGCGGTGGTGGTGATGGCGCCGGTGGTGGCGACGGCAGCGGCAGCGAGCCCCGGCGGCATCGTACATGGCTGGTCCTGTCGGGCTTGCTCACTTCCTTTCTGGTCAGCGGCGCCATGCACGAGATTTGCATCTGGTGGGTGTTTTGTGTCCGTCTGTCTGTCTGTCCGTCTGTCCGTCCGTCCGTCTGTCTCGATTGTATAAGTACAACGGTTCATCGTCCCGAATGCATCAGCCGAAGTTCCATTGCTCGCATACTTCTCACCCGCGTCCTGGGCCCCAGGTTTGCCTGTGGTGGCAGGCTGGAGGGCAGTTTCCGCATGCTTGGTTTCTTCCTGCTCCAGCCGGTCATTATCTTGGCTCAGGACGGGGCGAGTACGGCAATGGCCAAGTGGGTTCCGGAGCAGCTGTCCGGCAGTCTGGCCGCCAGGGCGCTGCAGACGGGCGTGACGCTGGCGCTGGTGCTGGGCAGCGCGGAGTGGTTCTGGGCCCCTGTGGAGTCTTGTGGTGCGGACAAGCGAGCCCTGGCAGAAGTGGATAGCGCTATGAGGTGGTTGCTGGCACGAACACGGTCGCCGGAACTTCTGGCGCGGTGAGCGGTGAATGCTACTAGTATTATTGTTGCTACTCCTATAGCTGTTGCTTTTCTCGCACGGTTACTGATACTGTTATTGATGGTGATATTACGAGACATGCGGAGAACGTGCGCCGTAACGTGTGGAAGGCCAAAAAATAATCCTTCATATGGCGCTTGGCGCTTACATGTACCGACCGTTAAAAAGCGTCTTCCTTCATGCTGTGTTAGTGCTCGGGATGATTTGGAGAATGGTTTTTGTTGTTATTGTTGTTGTTCTTAGATACAAGAAGAAAAGTTCGGATGGCAACGTATGTGGACTTCGCTTGCTTTCGTATTGTGGACGAGAGTGTGCTTGGTTGTACCCCCTATACCGGTCATATAGTGCGCCATGGTGGTGCGTGTTGCCCTGACGTCGCAGTGGCGACGCTTCGCAACGAGTTACCTTTTCGTTTGGTTTGTTGGTATTTCCTTCTCATGTACCTGGTTTCGTTGATTTGGTCATAGATGATAGCGTGTCGATGGTTACGGTCCAACGGAGGTAAGCTACGGGCCGTAGGGTGATGGCTCTTCGATGTGATTGCCCACCGCGCCAATGTGCAGGAAGCTGAAGAACTGACCTTGATTCCATTTACAATTTTCGAAGTTACCTTCAGGCTGTACCCAATTCCGTTGTACGTCGCGCGGTTAGTGTCGTGATATGTGAAATGACGAGGCATGATCCGGAGCACCTCTCTTTGCATACTCTTGCAGTCATAGGGAT
Source organism: Volvox carteri f. nagariensis (assembly GCF_000143455.1). NCBI lineage: Eukaryota > Viridiplantae > Chlorophyta > Chlorophyceae > Chlamydomonadales > Volvocaceae > Volvox > Volvox carteri. Next base: position 421,715 of record NW_003307616.1, read on the forward strand.
TAGTAGCATCTCACTGATCTAGACGCCGGAAAGGTCGGAAAATTTCCAGTTTTTAGCGGTTGTGTGCAAGAGCTGAGGTCCGAAACCGGTTGTAAACATTACCTAGTAACATACAAAAATGATCTACGACGTAAACTCCCACCTGTTCCGGTCATTCCTGGCTGTCACCGGAGGCGCCAATGCTGGCGCCGCCAAGTAAGTGCTCCTCCAATCAAAGCTTTGTACTGAGGCGTAGTTGCCGTGTCATTATGTATGCAAGTACGTTTATGCCCTTGTAGTAAGTCCCTGCTTGCCTCGGCTCCCTGCTCTTAGCAATTTTGCGCATGGGGCTCGCTTGGTTTGCTTAGCTTCTTTACCGTTGCTTCGCAGGACGTCAAGCAGACGTGCACCAGGGGAAAAGGCTAAGGAGAATAAACACGCGTTCGTGGAGTAAGCCTCCTCTAGACCATCTGGATATTGTCTACATCTGGACGTGTATATTTCGTCGGGCCTCCGTTTACATGATAGAAGGGACGAGGCGGATGTTGTTTAACTACGTTTCCTAGAATTTTCTGGAAAGTTTTGTGTCGGAAACAGCGCTTATCGCACTGCCGTGGGAGCTTCGTGGTTTCTGGAGACGCTTGGCCAAGCAGCACTATCCCGTAGGGAAGTTGCAAAGGTTGACAGACTAATGTGGGGCCACTTCTCAAGTGTAACGAAGCTAGGTGCGATGGCGTCTCGCGTCAAGTGCTGAACTGCGTCAAGGGATCATGCGTTATGCTCGTTCTAATGCAACATGTTAGGTCGAAATGGCTTATTCAGCTTATCTATAAACATATGCAGCTTCCTGTGTATTATGCATAAACCTCCTTACGGACTTGTTGACAGCACGCATGAATCGTAATCGCCTACAATTCAAGCAGCTCCCAATATAAACAATTCTTATCTTCTATTGTCCAAATGAGCCCACCCACAGGATATGGTGACCTACAACTCAGATCTAAAGTCTAGCGACCTTGTTGGAAAAACGGGTCAAGAGCCTTGCTCCAGTATCCACACCATTTGTAAATTTCCACACTCTTACTAGTCTATCCATCAAGTCCTTAGACCAACCAGTAGAACTTTTACAACCTTGACCCTACAACTGGATGCTTTCGAGAACCCTCCAAACTGCGGCGCTCGCTGAGCGTATCCTTAGCGGTCCGCTTACACAATCGCTCTCTCGGTGGACGGAACGCGTCTACCAGGCAGACTGCCCAGCTCGCACCTGGCTTCCCCACATCCCGGCTTCGCCGCACGGAGCGCTCCTGCAGTTCGGCACCGCTGCGGCAACGGCGGCCTCTCCCCCCACGGACGATGCATCCGGACTCGTGATCCATCCTTCGGCAGCGGCGGTACGTCTTTACGCTCCTGCCTTACCTCTTCCTCCCACCCATACACACAAACCGAGACCCAATGGCTGTGCCGCACTTTGCCGCTACCCTGCTCGTATTGATTGCGACTACGCGTGTGTTTATGTGTGTGCAAGTAATCCCCCCCCCTCTCCGGGGGGGGGGGGGAAATTGTTGCTCCGGGGCCTATCGCGTGCAACCCTCTCTTCTCCCCCTCCCGTGTACATCTGCCGCAGCACTCTTTCCTTGGCAGCAGCAGCTTCACTTGCTCGCGGTTCGTCTTTTCCCCCCTCCCGCCTCGTTCCTATCGGCACTCTCGTTCTCTCTCACACACACATATACACACACACGTACACATACACATACACACACACCTACCTCCCACTCCCTCCAGCGCCTGCGGGAGCTCCAGGCCGAGAACCCAGGCGGCAGCGGGCTGGCTCTACGGGTGGAGGTGGAGGGCGGAGGCTGCTCGGGGTTCCAGTACAAGTTCAAGTTGGAGGAGGCCACCAAGGAGGACGACATGTGCGGGGGGTTGGGTGGGAACGGGGGCGGGGGCGGGGGGAAGTGAAGACGTGATGTGATGTGATGATCCCGGGGGGGGAGAGGACGGGGGAAAGGAGGGCACAAACCAGTCGCCGCCCGCATCCCCCCACCCTCCCCTCCCCACCTCCCTACTGGACTTCATCTCTTATTCCCCACCACCACCCCAACAGGGTGCCGCAGGCACTCTTTCCTTGGAAGCAGCTTCATTCGCTCGTGGTTTGTCTTTTCCCCCCAACAGGGTGTTCGAGTGCGAGGGCGGTCGGGTGGTGTGTGACGTCATCTCCCTGGAGTTCCTCCGGGGGGCGGTCCTGGAGTTCGAGGACAGCATCATGAGATCGGCGTTCACGGTAAGGGGGTGGAGGGCCTGGGGGCAGTAGAGTAGAGGAGGACGAGGAGGGGGAGGAGGAGGGTGTGGAGGGCCTGGAGGCAGTAGAGTAGAGGAGGACGAGGAGGGGGAGGAGGAGGGTGTGGAGGGCCTGGGGGCAGTGAGTAGAGGAGGACGAGGAGGGGGAGGAGGAGGGTGTGGAGGGCCTGGGGGCAGGTGCAGTGCCACTGGGGGGGGGGAAGGGCCCCGGCGCCGGTAAGGGGTGGGAGAGGCTGGTGAGGGGTTCACTTAGGGTTTTAGGATTCCTGGTTCCTGCCGTTTGCCTGCCCGCCTAGCTACATGTGCCTGTCTGTCTGTCTGTTTGTGTGTCTGTCTTCACAGATTAGTAAGAACCCCAATGCGGAGGCCTCCTGCGGCTGCGGGAGCTCCTTCGCTGCCAAGATGAAGTGATGGCGGTGGTCACCTTGCTGCTGCTGCTGCTGCCGTGGTTACTGCGGATGCGGACAATACTGTGTAACTAATATGTGCCCCATTTGATCTTTCTTAGGTTGTGAAGGTGCTGTGCAAGACCTTGCTGCTGTTGCTGGTGGTGGTGGCAGTTGTGGGGTTTGTTGCGTTACGTCGTTGTGATGCGACCCCGGGTGGCGGGCTGGGAGGGAGATAGGGGAGGGAGGGGGGGAGGGGAGGGACGGATGGACGGAAGTCCAAATGGTAGCTGCTGTGCTGATGGATCTGGGCTGCAGCCAGATTCCACAGTGGCCTTGACGGCCCACGTGCGTTTGTGTGTGTGGGGGGGGGGAGGGGGCCGGGATTGCAATCTTGAAGATTGGAGGCGGAGAAGGCGGGGGCTGCAGTGCATGGTCATGGCATATAAGCCGGAGAGGTGAAGCCGGAACGGGAGGTTGAGCTGTTGTACTGCTGTTGTTGGCATTGTCCGTACACAGCGGAGGGTGCCCCCGCAGCGGGTTAGGGGGATAGAGATATCGCCACCCGCCACCACTGCGCAGCTGTGCACCGCTTGGAAAGTGCGGTGGTAGCTCCCCCCCCCCCACACACACACACACAGAGCAGGAAGGGACTGATGCCCCTCGCGCCCATCTCCTCCCGTCACGGGGAAAGTGCTTTGGCGGTCGTTTCCGTTTGGGGTTTTACGGTTAGGTGCCCCTGACCAGTGTCAGGCCAGGATCGACGTGTAACGGAAACGCGTACCTACGTACGTACATACATACATACATACATACCACTGGGCTTTAGTGAGTCACAGGCAGGGCCAGACAGAGCGAACATTGTTCGCGCGTGTGTATATGTATGTGTGTATGTATGTTGGTACAGGGTGGTATAGCTTCACCAGCGGCCCCCTTTCCCGAGGCAGTTCCCTGCTCTCCCCTGCGAAAGGGGCATCCGAATCCGTTCACCCCATCCGACTTCAGAATGTATTCGTTGGGTTCAGCAACTCACAACCAGCATCCAACCAAATCTAGCGGATCAACTGCGCCTCAACTTAGTTCCAGATCAGCTCGCAAGTGGATATTATCACGTCCTACACCGTCCATAAGATGGGGGGCCACCTCCCATTTCACACACCCGAGCGGTCGGCAGGCGAATTTGAACCCGGACACTCCGGGAGCAGAAGTCAGGCCTTAACCTCTGCCAGCCGCCTGCCTACGTGTGTATGTATGTATGTTGTTACAGGGTGGTTAACTTCGCCAGCGGCCCCCTTTCCCGGGGCAGTCCCTGCTCTCCCCTGCTAGAGGGGCACCCTAATCCGTCACCCCATCCGACTTCAGAATGTATTCGTTGGGTTCGGCAACTCACCACCAGCATCCAACCAAATCTAGCGGATCAACGGCGCATCAACTTAGTTCCTGGTCAGCTCGCAAGTTGATATTATCACGTCCTACACCGTCCATAAGATGGGGGGCCACCTCCCATTTCATCACTCCTCAAACACCCGAGGAGCCGGCAGGCGGATTTGAACCCGGGTCGACTGGGTCAACTATGTATGTGTGTATCCCAACGTCGAGGCTGCATGGTAGGCCCGTAAGCGCTACCACCATATGTATCAAATCAAACCGTGTATGTAGGTATGTATGTAAGAAGGTACGTGCCAGAAGGAAATATGCGACTGTTCGTCTGTATATCCGCGTGTGTTTGCGTGTGTGTGTGTATATTTGCACGGAGCCATGCGGCCCCACCGCCCCCGGGTACTGGGGCCGAACCACCTGCCTGCTCACCACCTGCCTTGTGGGGTCGGGTGGTGGGAGCTGAGTTGGCCGCTCAGCTCCCCCCCCCCTAGCGGGGAGTGTGCGCGGGTGGGGGAGAGGGGAGGGACTTTGGAACCGCTGTGACCACAAGCAGCAGGCGGCACGGATGGGACTGGGGGATACACTGGGGGTTGGGGGTCACGTGTCTGCTGAATGCGGAGGGGCTGGGGGGGTTTACAATCCGGATCCGTGTTGGGGAGCCCTGCCGGGCAGCAACCTCCTCCCCTGCCACCAACACACACACACACACACACACACAGCGCGTCAGGGCCGTTTTTCACCCCTCCCCCAACGCCCCAATGCCCCAAGCCGTGCCAAAAGACCAGGAACATACGAAAAAATCCAAGTACGGTGTCTCGACAAATCAAGGCATAGTCAAATATTTAGCATGTCTGTAGAGAAACACGTGAGAGGGCTTGTTAAACCTAGGGAGGGACGGTTGATCCGGACCAGATCTGTCCAGTAGCAACAGAACTCGCCGACTGCTTCCGAAATCCAAAACCGAAAAAACCAAAATTCTCACCAAGTATTTACATGCAAACAGTTTTGTTTAAGTTTTGCGTTCACCTAATTATATAGTTTCTTCGACTATTGCACCACCACAACCACCCGGATGCGAAGAGTGAGAGTCTCCCATATATCCGGGCAAAGATGGTGGTGATGTGTGTGGGGGGAGGAGGGTGTGGGGGGGGGAGGTAGAAATCAAAGAGGGCTTTAAAAAAGGGCAACAGCAAGAAGGGAAATTTGACCTTAAGAGAAACAAAGGACGTGAGGGGGATGTTGAGGACCAGCAGCACACATACATACGTGCACACACACACACACACACACACACACACAATACATATCTGCTGCCCGGCCCCAGGAACACTCCCCTTCCCATCCTCCTCCCACACCTCCCACCCCCATATGCACGGATCTGCCCAAACTCCAGAATCTGACAACTTCACGACCATCAACCACAACCGCCAACCAACACCTGAACAAACCAAGTCAATAACCCAATAACGCAATCTCCACCCCGTTCGGAGCGGCGCGAACCCGCGGTACGTCCGCACGGCAGCGGGAGGAGGCGGCACGTCCACAGGAAGAACGTCCGCCAGCCCCACCTTCCTGCCACAATGTACGACAATTAATACGACAACTAGTACGACAACTAGTACGACAACTAAACACACAGAAAGCGAAGCCATGTCTGCCGGCACAGTCGCGGGTTGAATGGTCGTGAGGTGTGTTGACCACAGGGACGCGTGCATCGCGATGTGCCACTTACCCCCGGCCCCCGCCCCCCGAAGACTGGCCCCCGGCTGCTACAGCGGGAGGTCAGAGCTCTCGGAGTACCCGGCGGGGGAAGACGGGTGGTCACCGAGCTGCGTGCAACAGTAATAGTACGGCACCGTGACGCGACCTCAATACCTCAATACACCGCCTCACCTAATAACACCCAAATCATCACATTCTCACTATCTCTCGTAAAACGTCTGTCGGCTAATCTTGGTCTAACATACAGAATCTAAACCAAGCAACATGCTCGTCCTTACATGCCATGAATTCATTGCCGTACTTAACACGTGCATACAGGCTACATTCCACGACGCCGTACACCCCCTACCCCACCCCATCACGCCACCCCATCCCCACCCCCACCGCCGGTTTCGCCCCCCCAGCGACGACTAAAGGAACTGCGACACATTACCTTCTGCGGAGATCTACTTCAGCAATGGCCACAACATAATACGGACAGATACGGAAAATTCGTACAATCACAACACAGCTCATCTTCAGCTCAACTTTCGAACCCCTGGTTGGTAACTTAAGTGAAACGTCACCACCACCACCACACACAAATACACACGCGCACGAGGTGAGGTGAGGTGAGGTGAGGAGAGGGCTGAGCACCTAAACCCACGTTCCCCCGCGTCGCTCCTACCACTGGTAGCTGTACACACACACCGACAACGCAAGCGCCATACCCCTCCGCCCGTCCTTCACCCCGCACCTGAACCACCGCCGCACACACACTCCACCGTCGGCACATCCCTACATCAAAGCGCACAGCGGGGGTGGTACGGCCGAGTTGGAACCCGCCGCGGCGCCTCCGCCGTCACCTCCGCCGTCACCACCACCGGCATCGCCGTCGTCGCCGTCGTCGCCACCCAGGCCCCCAAAGCCGGCAAAACCCCCAAGGCCGCCGCCGCCGTCGCCGCCGCCGCCGCGCCGCGGCGGTGTCGGCCCAAACGCCGGGATTGTCTCCTCGGGGCTGCCGCTGCGACGGCGCGGAAGGTCCAGTGCCGTACTGAGACGGAGGACCTGCCCCGTCGGCGGAGAGGCGCCGCCCGCCGGGCCGCCCTGCGGAGGTACCTGCAGGTGCACACCCCCGCCCGCCAGTGCCGTACCTCGGGGAGGTGGTGTCGTACGTGGGTTGTACGACGACCCCGGGGTGCGCAACCCATTCGCTTCAGCGACGCCAGCGCCGGCGGCTGGATTGGCGTGCCGTACCCTCTCCCCCTCCCCCCTCCCGCCAACCTCCGTACGAGTATCGGCAACCCCCGGCGGCCCGGAGGCCGCGGCGGCAGACACGTCCGCGGCGCGATCCCGGATGGCCTGCGCATGGGTACCGCAACGGCATCGGTTGGTCGTACAGTGTACGGTATGTCTGCATGCTTGTACAGCATGACGTGGGATGCATGTACGGCAAGACGTGAGGACCATCATGAGCTGGGTCCTGGGGGAAGCTAGGGCCCCACTGTGTGCACCAGCCGCCTCCGCAACATATCCGGGTTATTTTACCTCCCGCATAGACACGTATACATACATACATACTTCCATACATACTTCCATACTTCCATACTTCCATACATACTTCCATACATACTTCCATACATACATACATACATACATACATACATACATACATACATACATACATACATACATACATACATACATACATACATACATACATACATACATACATACATACATACATACATACATACATACATACATACATACATACATACATACATACATACATACAGGTCAGGCACTACTGGTAAGGCACGGACCATTGCCCCCGGAGGTTCCGGGATCGAGACCAGCCAAGGCCGAAAATCCTCCCGACGATGGAAGGTAAACTGCCCTTCGTCGGTTGACGGTGGTTTGACCCACATTAGCTAGCGAGCAGACCACGAAGAGAGTTCCCCAGCCGTGGACCCGTCATATCCCGTCGAATGCCCGTGTAGCGTGCGGACCTAAGCGATTTACTGAGAAGTCGGCTAGGGTGACTGGATGAGGGTGCCCCGAAATACCGGGGAAGGCAGGGTTTCGCAGGGTAGCGGCCACAGGGTGAAGATATATAACCCCCCTGTCCCACGCATCATACATACATACACACGCTCCTGCATGCCACGCACAGCCACACAGAGCCCTCTTCCCCCCCCAGCCAGCCGTACACACACGCGCACACACACGCGCACATAAAAACCCAGCAGCGCTCACCGCCGCGAATGTCGCCCATCCGGCGCCCACCGGCCGGCTCCGGCCCGCCGCCACTGCCTCCGCCTCCGCTGCCGCCTCAGCCCTCCGCCGCTGCATATCCGCACGGTTTGCCGCCACCACGCCACGCAGCCGATTGCCTCGCACCTCCTCCCCCCCCTCAAACCCCTCCCCCTCCACGTAC
>NW_003307616.1:430588-431864 GCF_000143455.1 Volvox carteri f. nagariensis
GTTTTTACCCCCCCCTACTGCTACTGGCCCCCCTGTTACCCGCCCTTCTCTCTAGCCGCTACTGCCCGCTCTGAACCGGCTAGGGGAAGGCCCCCGGGGCCGCCTTGCGTCCCCTACCCCGTTGTTGCGGGTAACCGAGCCACCCGCCCCCTCGATACACACACACACACGCACACGCACACACAGTTACCCACCCACCCCGGTGTTATGTTCCCCCTAGCGGCGAACCCCCGGACTGGCTGTCCACGTGTTCGTGTGTCTGTATGTGTGTCTGTGTCTGTGTGTCTGTCTGTATGTGTGTGTCTGTATGTGTGTCTGTGTGTGTCTGTCTGTGTGTGTGTTTCGGGGTGAGGGGCCGCACCACATCGTAGGTGCGCACCCCCATCCCACATCCACCCACTACACTCTACAGCGGCACTCGAACTCCTCCACGTCCCCTCGTCTCCCCTCCCCTCCCCCCCCATCTACCCCCCTACCTACCTACCTGCTCACCCGCCCATGTACCAGACCCTCACACCGGGCCTTATGGGCCACCTTACATCGCACCGGGCCTTATGGGCCACCCACCTCCTTCAGTGTCATCACGTTCTTGTGGCCGTCGAAGCAGCGAAGAAAACCACCATCACCAGCATCACCACCACCACTACTCCCGCTCCCACCACCTCCACCTCCGCCACCACTTCCAACCGCCGGGTCGCGTCCCCCTCCGCCGGCGGGGGGAGGGGTTAGGACGCAACCCACACGCCGGGCTGGAGCGCCGGGAAGGGGGGGAGTCGCGGCACCCGGGGAGGAGGCGACTCGCTCCCCGGGGCTGCCGGCTGGCGGGGCGGCCGGCTGCTCCGGGGTTGCATGAGAGCTGACGGCAGCTGTAGCAGCAGCAGCAGCAGCCATACTTGCAGCCTGGGCAGCAGCTGTAGCATGAGCCTCTCCGCCTCCTGCACGGGCAGCGCTGCAGGCGGGGCGGGGCCGGGGGGGAGGAGGGGGGGGGGGTTGTCCGGATGATGACTCTATATGTGGGTCAGTTAGCGGTTGGCGGTTGGCGGTTAATTGGACGAATTAATGAACCAAATATTGTGTGAGTGATGGTGGGCGGGTGGCTTAAAAGAGATGAGCAGGGGCCGATATGTAGGTAGGTAGGTAGGTAGGTAGGTGGGTAGGTAGGTAGGGTAGTAGGTAGGTGGGTAGGTAGGTAGGTAGGTAGGTGGGTAGGTAGGTAGGGTAGTAGGTAGGTGGGTAGGTAGGTAGGTGGGTAGGTGGGTAGGTGGGTAGGGAGGGA
>NW_003307616.1:431914-433388 GCF_000143455.1 Volvox carteri f. nagariensis
GGGAGGGAGGGCAGGTCTCGGCGCCCTTGGACGCCTCCAAGTGCGACGGACGGGGCTTGCGAGGGCAGCCCGCAGCCCTCGTGCCTTGTACGTGTATGTGGTGTGGTGTACGTGATGTAGTGTGATGTGGGGTGGGGTGGGGTGGGGTGGGGTGGGGTGCTAAAAAGGGGGAGGACTGTCCAAAAAGCGCCGGGAATACGAAGTCCCCACTGGGAAAGGCCGTACATACAGCCGTACATACACCCACCTGTGCGCACGACCTCCTAGGCCGCCGCCGCCCCTCGTCGCCACAGCCGCCGCCGCCGCCTCCAGCTGCGCCACGGACTCGATGAGGGAGTCCCAAACCCCCGAACCCACCCGGCTCCGACCCCCCTGCGGCTGCTGCTGCTGCTGCTGCCGGCGCTCCCCGCCCGTCTGTGCAAAGCGTGTCCAGAACTGCCTCTGCACTCGCAGCTGCCCCCGCTGCTGTTGGTGGTGGCGGAGGTGGCGGCGAAGGGATCCCGTTGCTGTCCGGCTGCCGTCCGAACCACTTTGTACGACGGCCATCGATGGTAAGGAATCGGCGGCGGCGGCGCCCTGTTGCTGTTGCTGCTGCTGCAGTGGCGGCGGAGGTGGCGGTGGCAGTGGCAGCGGCGGATCCGCAGATCGGTGTAAAGCCGCAGCAGTCCCCTCCGCCGCCGCCGCCGCCGCCGCCAGTTCCCCACCAGCTCTCGTGCCTGGTGCGGCGGCGGCGGCAGCGGCGGCGGCGGCGGATGCAGCTGGCGGCGATGTTGGGGGTTTTGTGAGTGGTAAGACATTCCGGTAGTCGACATCGCCACCCGGGGACATCGACATCGGGCAGGGCTCGGACTGCGCTGCGAAGCGGGTTGAGGACAGCCGCGACCGCCGCGTCCGGGCGCCCTCCTCCCCGCCGATACCATTTGGTAGTCGTGCTGTTGCGGCTACAGCCGTCGCTGCTGTGGCTGCTGCTGGTGCTGTGGCGGCGCCAGGGTGTGCGGGGTCGGCGACGGCGGCGGCGACGGGGGAGGAGGAAGGAGCTCCGCCACCGCCGTTGCCGCTGTCCTTCTCCGCCGCCGCAGCTTTCCCGCCACCTCCCTCCTCCGCCTCGTCTGTCGGCGGCGGCGCACCGGGGTGCTGCGAGGGCGGCTGACGAGGGAAAGTGTGCAGCTGGCGGCTGGCAGCGCCGCCGCCGCCGCCGGCCCCGTCAACGGGCCCCGCAGACCGCACCCTCCGTCGCTTCACGGGCTGCCTTTCGCCCTCCCCAGCCCCCCCACTGCCGCCATCACCACCACCGTTTATAGTGCCGCTACTGCTACTACTGCCACCGCCGCCGCCGCCGCTGCTCCCATACTGCTGAATGCCTTGCTCATCGGCTTGTCCAGGCCGCCCTCCTCCACCTGGCACCTCCGCGACCAGCGGCACCGCTGGTATGTCCGGGCCCTCGGCGCCCCCCCTCCTCCTCCCCCACATGGAC
>NW_003307616.1:433660-436401 GCF_000143455.1 Volvox carteri f. nagariensis
TCAGGATTACGAGTGCCGCCGCAGGGTTCCCGCTCCCCCCGCCGCCGCCGCCGCCACCACCGCTGGTGCGGAGGAGGACCCAAGGGGCTCCGACGCCGGGAAGATTCGGATGACGAGTTCGCGGGAACAACAACGCTCGAGCCACCGCTCAGCGATGGCTGCGCCAGCGGTAACGGCGGCGGCGGCGGCGGCGGCGGCATCAGCGACGGCAGTGGCGGCGTCGACCGCCGCATTTGCTCCGGCACGGGCTGCCTTGCCGCTGCCCTCGTCAACCTCCGTTGCTTCCCTACTCTCCCCCCGGACGGCTGCGGCACCCGCATCAACGTCTGCAGCAGCTGAGCCTGACGGCGGACCTGGTACGGCTGCGATGACGGAGCCGCTGCGGCGGAGCCCTCCCTTGGCGCGACGTCCGCCATGTCTACATCAACACCGCCGCCGCCGCCGCCACCGCCGCTGCCACCGCCATTACCGGTGTGGATAGTGAGTGACGGCGGTGGCGGTGGCAGCGGCGGCGGCGGCGGCGGCTGGGACCCGGAGGGTCCTAGATCGCCTGTGGGCTCAGACTGCCGCGACTGTGTGGTCGTACTGCGGGCCGCAGCAGCCGCCTCCGCCCCCGCCGGCTCGCTGCCGAGCAGTCCTCCCCCCTCCACGCCGCCCACCCCACCCTCCACGCTTGACCCAGCACCCGCCGCCGCCTCCCCTTCCTCTCCCGCCACCGCTGCCTCCGCCGCCGCCGCCACCGCGAGGTCCCCGGCGTACACAAGATCAGGCGCGGCAGCAGCTGAATCCGCTCCGGAACCAGCAGGGAATCGCCGCCGAGGGGCCATCTGAGCGCCCGCCATCGTCCTGACTTGTCCAGATGCCCCGGCGGCGGCGGCGGCGGCGGCGGCGATAGCGGCAGCCGAGGGCGATGTCGGCGGTGCTCTTGCGAGGCGCCCGGATGCCCCCTCCCCCTCCCTCTCCGCCCCGCGCGGTGGCGTCATTGTGTAGCGGTACCAGGCGAGCTGCTGCGGGTGCGGGGTAGGGCCGCCGCTGCCAACACAAGACCCGGTGTGTGTGTGTGTGTGTGTGTGTGTGTGGCGGGGGGGGGAAGTGAGGGGGGGAGACTGCTCGGGTGGATGACCCTCCGTAAACCACCGTAAACCCGCCCTCCCAGGAAGCACCACTCCCATCCGCTCCTTCATAAACGATAATGACAATAAATACCGCAGCATCAGCAGTAGCAGCAGTAGCATCAGCAGTAGCAGTAGCAGCAGCCGTAGCAGCAGCCCCCACATCACCCACCTGTGGCCCCGAGGTCCTAAGCCGGCTCCGAGAGCCGCAGCTTGCGACCTCTCCGCTCCGGAACCAGCACCTCCACCGCCCTCACTGCCTTCGGAGCCGGGAGCCCTTCCCGCAGCGCTTGCGGCCCCCCGCAGCTGGTTGGGCCACGTCTCCTCCTCCTCCTCCTCCCGCTGCTGCTGTTGGTTGTGTGCGGGTACTGTGGCTCCCGTAGAAACACCTACAAGGGCGCACGGCCCGACAGCACCGGCCCATCATCATCATCATCATCATCATACCCATATCCAGATATACGTACATACACACACACGCACATACAGGGGAAGGGGTTGTTGATACGACAACAACCAGATTCAAATCCACACTTTCCGTTTCCCCCGGCGACACCCCTCGGTGTACCCTGGTAATGGTGGTGGTGATGATGATGGTGATGGTGATGGCCGCGGATGAGAGAAAGATCAGCAGGCTCAACTCGCTGCGGGGAGAGCGGCCCTAGGAGGAGTGCAGCCGCATATCGCGCGCGCGTGTATGTATGTATGTATGCCCCTATCCGCACCACCCGAAACCCACCACAGCACAGCCGCATGTGGCGAAGCCCACTCTCCCTGCCCACCCCACTTCCCCACCCCGCCCACCACGGGCCAGTGGAAGGGGTACTCCCCTTTTCACACACACACACACAGACACAGACACACACACAGACACAGACACACATACACACACAGACACAGATACATACACACACACATACACACACACACGCGTAGAGCTGCACCTCTTTGGAGCCGCATTCACACCCCTCCTCCTCTACGCGAGGCGCCTACTGTCTTCCTTGCACAGATCATCATCACCCCACACCCCTTCACCCCACAACCCCACACCCCACCCACCTGCAGCCACAGTCATGGTGCCGCCCGGCAGCGGCAAACTGAGCAACGTCCTCTCCCGGAAAGATCCGGAGGATTGCGACACCCGCACAGCCACTTCCTCCTCCCGCTGCTGCTGCTGCTGCCGTACTGGCGGCTCCTGCTGCCGCCGCCGCAGAGTCGGCGGCTGTAGCAGCAAGCTCCTTAGCGTCTGTGTGGGCTGCAGCAGTGACCGCGACTGCGGCTGTAGCCGCGGCCCCGCCGCATGTGGCGCTGGCTGTGGAGCAGACGCGGCCTCTGACGCGCCCGAGCCGGGAGCTACTGCCGGGGGGTCCCAAGGGACAGCCGAGCTGTCGTCGTGCCGCTGACGCCGCAGCTGTAGCCGTAGCCGGGGTGGCCGTACCGCCGGTACGACTGCACCGCGGGGGGTCCCTGTGATATCACCGGTGCCCTCCTCACTAGGCACATCAACGCCGCCGCCGCCAGGGCCGCCGCCGCCGCCAGGGCCCCTGCTCAGCATCCGAGTAGGTGGCTCACCGTGGTCTCCTTCCGAGTCGGCAGTAGCCGTACCAGTGCTCTCATTAGCAGTGCCGT
>NW_003307616.1:436695-437405 GCF_000143455.1 Volvox carteri f. nagariensis
AGGGTTTGCAGCGGTGGGGGGAGGGGAGGGAGGGGAAAGACGAACCACGGACGAGTGAAGGAGGGAGAGGAGGGGGGGTAAGACGAACCACTGGCGCATGGAGCAGATACCGGAGGTAGATAGACGGGTAGTCCAGGGGAGTCCCTCCCTCCCCTCAGCACCAGGAGACGGTGTACTAGACGCACCCGGCCAGGTCCACCATCGCCGCCACGCAGCATGCGCATGTCGTACAATCGCGCGAGGGGGTCGCCGCCGCCGGTAACGAACAGGTTTGGTGCCAGCGGCGACACGGCCAGGGAGTTTATGCTGACACCCAAATGGCTGCGACCAGCTCGCTCGCACCGCTGCTCCGCTGCGGACGTCAGCGTTGTAACACCAGCAGGCAAAGAGTACTCAGGGAGACGCCAAGGGAGCCGAACCCTCCTCCTTACAAGCGCCAGATTGAGGGTAAGGTTTGCAGCGGCAACATGGCCGGAAGGTGGCGCAAGAGCGACCGGGAAATGTGCGACAACATGTGTGCCATGCAAAAGGAGGAGATCAACTTGGGGAACGGAGGATGGGTGGTGATAGGCCCGTGTGGCAGCTAACCCAGTGCGATCCAGCTACCCCCCATCCCCACCCCCATCCCCACCCCCATCCCCACCCCCATCCCCACCCCCATCCCCACCCCCATCCCCACCCCCATCCCCACCCCCATCCCCACCCCCACC
>NW_003307616.1:437546-445518 GCF_000143455.1 Volvox carteri f. nagariensis
TCAGCACATCATCACGTGGCACTGCTTCCTCGCCCCTCTTGAACTCAGCACGGGGAAGGTGTCCCATTGTGGAGGCCACCGCCACCGCCACCGGCCGCCTTCCCACCGCCATTCCCCACCCCCCACCCCCAAACCCCAATGGGGGTGGACACAACCCCGAACTCACCCAGCAAGCAGTGAGGATCGGGACCCACTCCCACGGTACGGCTACCGCACACCTGCCGGATGTCGTACAGGCGAACCGTACCGTCCTCGCTAGCCGACAGGAATACATCTGGCCACAGCCGGTTGGGAAATTGGTTGGAAATGGGTTGTTTGTTTATTTGGGTTGAGATCTTGAGGCCCTTTTCTGTGTGTGTGTGTATTAATGTGTGTGTATTAATGTGTGTGTATTAATGTGTGTGTATTAATGTGTGTGTATGTGTGTGCCTATGTGTGCGTCTGTATGTGCGCGCGCGTGTGTGTGTGTGTGGGGGGGGGGGTAAAGAGGTACCCACCCAATCACCCACCCTCCATTTCCCCTCTTCTGCCCAGTGCCAACGGCCGCGTGGCAGTTACGGGCCTTACGTCCCCTCGCTTTCGAAACACCTCACCCCACCAGTAAAAGGATGCTAGGCTGGGCCCCTAGACTGGGCCCCTCCCCCCCATAACCCCCATAACGTCGCTCTTCCCCTGCATCCGGCAGCCAAGCTGGTTGGTCGGGTCCCGTAAGTTAACAAGCCTTCGGGTAATTCGGGTAATTCACCCAACATGTACGTACCCATATGTTGGCCACATAGGTCTATCTAATTGGGACCCCCAGCTACCCCCCCCCCTACCTGGATTGACACTGGCCAGGGCCCTGACCCGGGCGCGATGGCACAGGAAGGGTCGGGCTGCTTGACGTTGGAGGTCGATCAGGCGCACCTGCGCTAGATAGATACCGCGCGCCTGTGTGTGTGTGTGTGTGTGTGTGTGTCTTTATGTACGTCTGTAGTCTGCTTTGGGACTTGCAACAGATGAACGCATTCGGGTGTCAATGGCAGTACCCATTATTTGTTTGACTACATGCGCGTGAGCTGACGGCTAATGTCGGATCGAGGATTTGCGTTCAAGTGACGACGGGCAATGCGACGCATCCTCGCTTACCTGCCGGTCGGTGCTACAACATATGAGTTTTGAGCCCCGGCTTCCTAATAGAAATCTTGCGCATAATATTGAACCGGTGTGGCCCTGCACGACGGGGATTCTAACAGGTTGGGAACGACATGGCTGTAGCCGAGATGGGATAAGTTATAATTTACCGTGTCGAAAGCATGGGCGAGAGTTCCACCAGAATAATTGGGATACCATAGTCGTAGCCGCGACGACTCGTCCCCGACAACTAGTTTGGGACGACCGTCGTCGTCGGGACAGAATGCAAGCGACGTGCAGCACGATCCTAAGGCATCGCAGCCACGTAACTCACTAAGCTGAGATATCAGAAGGCCATTACAAGGCAAAACTGAGCGACCTGTGCGCCGCTGCTCGAGAAGATACGATATGGAATGCATATCATGTGGGTCCTTAATTACATAGCGAGCAATCGGGCATGCTGGGGACGTGGTAACGGAATTGTCGCACCTGCCGAAGCGTCAGCTGGAGGTTAAGTTAAAAGAGTTGCAGTACAGTACGGAGTGCTAGTGTGCATTGCTTGCACGATTCACCCTATGGGTTAACTGATTGCTACACGTGCTTATTTGCATGCAGGATGACAATAACCGCTTGCAGCTGCCCACGTTTTTGCCTATTGGGAAATGTCGCTCGAGGGAAACAGCTGGTCCGAATTAGTCGAGCAGCTCAATATGATGGTAACAAATTTTAATGATCTTGTGAAAGCGTCTCGCATACCTGACGAATCTGTAGACGAGCTGTCGGCGTCGCGAGAACGCAAAGTGCCAGGTCCGATGCTGTGGGCGCGAGCACTTTTGCCAAACTGTTGGGAGTTGGAAACTGCGTCCGCTCTTAGAGCCAGCAGCACTGACTCCTATCCGTCTAACTCACGAAACCTGCCACAGGGGACTTGCAGGAGGTCCTGGCGGAGAAGTTGCTCTTCTCGGCATATATGTGCCTGCACCACATCTCAGAGCTGAAGAAGGCGGCTGCGCTGAGCGACCACACGACCCAGATCGGCAACGCACGCGCTGTCAAGAGCCAGATGCAGCGTACGGAGGACGTCATCGCATCCAAAATAGGGTTGATCAAGGTGGAGGCTCAGGAGCTTCTGGGGCAGCTGGAGGAGAGCTATTACAGCTCCAAGTTTAAGGGGCGGCCGACTGAAAGCGGCGTCAGCGAGCAGCTACGCGAGCTCTGCGCGCTTGCACTAGAGACCCACACCGGCCACCGCAAATGATGATATCGACTCGACCCCCACGTCATTTCATTTAACGTTCCGCAACCAGCATTCCAGTAGCCCCTTCCCACCACGTGTCACCCATACGTTCGCCCCCTGCCCCGCGCTTGAGACACGCGCTAGTGCTTCCCTGCGCTGCCACATGCTAGATTAGTTTAGCGCGCTTGGGCGGACGCAAAGGCGCAAAGGAGTTGCCCGGTAGCGTTGACGCATGGCCGGCCCCAGATCCCGTTGCTTTGGGGCCCCCTGTGGCTTTTGCTGCTGCCGGCTTCCTCTTCCCGCCACCCCAAAAGTCGCTGTCGGACGGCGGCTTTCGGAAGGTGTCCGTTGGCGCTGCTGCACCCCCGGCCGCACCAGAACCAGCGGCTAAGCTCCCGCTGGAACCCCCTAACGCGTCAAATATACGGAGATTAGACGGCTGCCACGCACGCATCTCGCCAGGCTTTTTGAACGTCTTGGCCAAGTCTGTGTCGCTGATGGAAGGTTGTGAGCCTGCAGTTGGTGAGACGCCTGATGCGCCACCCTCTTCCGGCGTGTTGGACTGTTTGCTGGCCACCGACGGTCCAAACGACATTCGGCCCGATCGAAATGCCAAGCCGGGCAAGGGCACCGGCTCATAGGTCACGATGCATCGGCCAGAAATTGATGGCTGCGACCATGCTGGATCGTCAGCCGGGGGATTGTTGGCGGCCTGCAAGAAAGCACCGGTAGAAATTGCCCTGGTGGAAGCGTGCAGAAGTGAAGGGCGGCATGTACGACTGTGTGACGCCCCGTGAGGTTTGGGGACGCTGGGACGGTCTGCTGAAATTTGTCCTTGGTTGCACACGAGCTGTAGGTTGTAAAAGATTCATTGAACGTCTGTTGAGCTAAGAAGGGGCAGGGTGTGTCAGGGCCCATATGTCCATACATACCTGAACCTGTCCGTCCTCACCAGCTGCCTCTGCAGCTGCGCTTGCAGTCGCTGCAGCCGCCACGTCTTCTTCCAATTTCCGCTTCTCAGCAGCCCGCTGAGTTATTGCGGGAAAGTCGGGGATGGGGTACGCGTCAGAAGGGGTGGGACTGACCCACGAAAAAGCAGTTCTCCTACAGTAAGCCCCACCTGCATGAATCTAAGTCCGAGGACTTTACTGGAAAGACCAGTAGCCTTTTGCTGAGCCATAGCCGTTGACTTTAACGACAGGAGCTTTCCGCCGGCTGTAAAATCGCTTTCTCGCCTTATCAAACTTTCACCTGCAAATTCCTGATTGGGATAGGATTTCCAGTTTCTGTAAGGCTTGACGTGGAATACCGATGTTCTTGCTAATGGAACGTGCCGTACCGCTGCAAAATGGGTTTTGAGGAATGGGAAC
This sequence comes from Volvox carteri f. nagariensis, assembly GCF_000143455.1. Taxonomy (NCBI): domain Eukaryota; kingdom Viridiplantae; phylum Chlorophyta; class Chlorophyceae; order Chlamydomonadales; family Volvocaceae; genus Volvox; species Volvox carteri. The sequence goes on from NW_003307616.1 coordinate 441,267, forward strand.
AATAGTTCCATTCCAGCTGCACGAAGTGTAAGGGTACCTTGATAGCAGTGTGGCTCGTGGCGTTACATCTTAGTCTTGCCATTTTGGGGTTCCGGTACCAGTAGGCAACCATGTCGCAGTCGGCTCTCCGGCGCCTGTCGCAGCAGGTTCCGCGGCTTACCCGTGGCCTTAAGACAAGCAACCCGCTTAAGAAGGGCACTGAGAAGTACAGCCACGAGGAGATTGTTTACGGTGATGGACATCACGGTCTGCGCCCTGGGTACCACTATGTAAGCAGGGTCAAATACTTTTTTGAAGTAATTATTGCTTGCCATTTCCAAGTGTTTCAAGGTCCCTGTTTGGCGAGCTCAACGTGCTGATGGAGGGGCTGCAGATACGCCTGCTGACTGAGTTTCTGTTTGCCCACACTCCGATGCGTCACAGGACTATGAGCATGGTCCGCACTACCTGCAGCCTGAGTCGGTAAGCACTGTGTACCGGTTGCTAGTATGGACGGTCCCGCAGTAAATACCGGGAGCTCTGCGATTGGGGCACCCTGCATAATGCATGTTATGCTTATCCTTTCAGGGCCGTCTCAGCGGTTTTGGTGAGGTTCTTTCCTTACAAGCGTGACGTCCCCTTGACGCAGATTCCAAACTTCTGGTCGAAGTTCTACGCATATGCGGGCCTGACCTACGTGGTCGGCCTAGGTATTCCGGTGTTTGCCGTCTGGTGGCAACAGAGCAAGCTTAAGGCTGCTTAACTGTTGGCGGCCTTCGTTTAAGAGGCACCTTGGTGGTTGGTGGCTCAACGTGCCATGTGTTACCACAGAAGTGTGCTTAAAGTATTGGCTTATCCACTTTTCACAATATTTCTATAGGGGAGGGCACTGTGGATCACCTTCCGGTGGCCGAAGGGTGTGCGCGGTATGAAGGGGGTTTCGTGTGTGTCGCGGTAGTTACCGCACTTCGAGTAGGTAGATAGAAGTGCTGTATGGTAATGGTGACGTATTTTTGTGTAAATTTAACATTCGCTCTCCAGCGTGCTGCCGAGGCAGCTGATTACACGTTAGCAGTTAATCCGAAACTGAACGCCGAACCAAGGAGAACCACTACCAGCGCATAACCCCATCTACCTCCAACCCCAACGAGTGGAAGGAAGGAAGCAAGTAACCTACGTATCACCGGAACTCGGGCCCCAACTGCAGTCAAAGGTGAATCGTCTGTCTCCCTGCATGGCGGAACCGCATGATGCCTAAACGCAAAGTGATTCAGCTCGCTACGTCAACCCAGAGAGATCCTAGAATCTCACCACTCCGCATACCCCTCCAGCTACAAGTGTCACACCTTCACACCCACGCTATGGCTATTCTTGCCCACCAGTTGACACCCACCCACCTCCAGCGGCTGACACATCCCCAAAACACAAAAATATTACAACAAAGAATGTACAACAAAGCCCTCAAGGGGACTTCCCGAACCCGCCACCCCGCACCCGCGCCTGCTGCTTCTGCTGCTCCTTCTCCGCCCGGAGCTCCTCCAGCTCCCGATGGAGCTCCCGAACCACTTCGGAGCGGGAGGACGCAGACCGCCTGCTCTCAGATCCCACCTGCACCCGCCCCTGACCTGGCCCCTGCGGGCCCTCCCTGCGTCGACCCGCGCGGGCGGCAGTTGCGGCCGACAGCGCCCTCTCACCGGGCCCTGCCGCCGCGCCACCGCCACCGCGGTTGCCGTGGCCACTACCCGGTTCTAACCCGGGCGGTAACACTCGTTGCTTTCGTTGCCCTCGAAGCTTGATGCCGGCGGCAGCAGCCGCTCCTGACGCTGTCCCAGTCGCTATCGCCAGGGAGCCCAGGTGCCGGACCTCCGCTGGGCGCAGCCGCTTGAACGTCTCGAGGTCCTCGTCCAAGATCTCGTAGTCGTACTGTTCGGCGTCAACCTCGTCATCGTCGTCCAGAATAATGTCGTCGTCATCATCCACAATGACGTCGTACTTGTCGCTATCCTTCGTGCTCTGTTTCTTCCCGTCGGCCTTCACTGCTGTCACCAATCCCGGTTTGGATCGTGTGGCTGCTGCCGCCTGCGCCTGCACCTCCGCCGCCGCCTGGGAGCCGCCAGCTGATCGGCCGCTGCTGGACGCCTGCGTGTTGTCAATGCATTGGGGGACATTAAGCGGGTAGTGGTTATAACTGACGTATAATTTACGACACACTTCCATCAGTGTAACCCCCTCCCGGCTATACCGCCTCAGCCACCGTCCGTGTTTTAGGAACACTGGCTGGCAGGCCGTCCAGTCAGCTGCATTGCTTGGCACTGCGTTGTGCTTCAAGAGCAGGTTGCCACCACCGCACCTACCCTGCCACTTGAGCATTCGCTACACGAGCAAGCAGCATTGGATAATACCTCCAGGGCACGCTACGCCTTTTACTGCTTAGTACTGCTTTACCAGCTTGTATGCACTCACTACTAGTAGTGACTAGTACACACACAAGCTGGTTGCAACATTTCCCCCCTTCGCAGTGCACCTGCACCTGCACCTGAGTGCACCTGATCACGCAGCACAGCACCGGAGGACAGCTATACAGGACGGACACACACACACACACACGTCCGTAACCGCTTTGGGGACTCTTGGATCCCGGAGAAAGGCCGTGTGTTTACTTTTAAACCCGATTTGGCTGGCTCTTAGGACGTCAGCTGCTGACTGGATATTTACTGCGCATGGCACAACAATACGCTCTCACCGCGCGCGTGTGCTCTCTCCCATGTCCCCCGGATAGTCGCACACCGCCACACCGCGTACAAGACCCACCTCAGCGCCGCCGTCGCCACGCCGCCCAGCCGCCGCCGCCGCCGCCGCCGGCCTCCGCTCCCGACGGATTGGCCTTCCCGACGACCCCACCTCCCCCTCCGTCCGGTCGCTCTCCACGTCCTTGTCGAAGCTGTAGCCCCCCGGCGGCGGACCCAGCTGTAGCTGCCCATGGGACACATGGGCCTCCTGTGTACGGCAGGACAACAGGACGAGCATCATCGGGACATGCGCGCAAAGAACGCTTGCAAAGAGGAAGACAAACACATCAAACACACAGCACAGCGCAGCGCACACGAACCCACCCACCTAAGGCTCGTGTCTCAAAAAGAATGACCCCCACGTGTTGCGCTGTGGTATGATATGCAGTGGACGAGTTCGCATTGTACTCTTTCACCTTCACCTTCACCACCACTACCACTACCACTACCACAACCTCGTTGTCTCTACTCCGGTTTCACCTCTCCGGGGCTCAACCAGCAACCCGCCAGTGGGAGCCCCCTTCCCGCGGGCTACTCCCCCTCCCGAACGAAGAACACCCCCCCCAGCTGAACCTTCGCCCCCTCACCCACCAGCAACGGCACCCCAAGCTGAGCCGCCAACTTATCAACCACAAACCGCTCCGAAGGTGACACAATCGTGATGACGGTGCCGGCAGCCTGCGCGAAGAAATCCTCCAGACCAGCAGCTGCCGCTGCTGTTGCTGTCGCCGGAGGCCGCACGGCCGCTGCCTCGGCTGCTTCCGCCGCCGCCGCCGCCGCCAGCGCGGCCGACAGCCTGCCAGTTCGCCCTGCTCTGTGTGCGTAATGTGCGGCTGAGGACGGCAGCTCGAGGTGAAACACGGCGTCACAAGAGGGCACGTCGAGGCCGCGGGCAGCCACGTCCGACACCACCAGGGCGCGCAGGCGGCCGCGGCGGAAGTCGTTCAGCAGGTTGGCGCGAGCCAGTCTGGGCATCTCGCCGTGCAGCGCCGCCGCCTGGCCCGCCGGGAAAAAATCGGTTGGGAGGGAGACGCAAGGGGGGGATTGGGTTGGGTTATCGGGGGGTAGTTGGGGGGAAAGGAACATGTCGTACATACCCATAGCCGCGGTGTGTGCGTGAGCTTGCAGGGGTGAGTGTGTGTATGTGTGTATGTATGTGTGGCGTGTGTGGCGCGGGGAAGGGCACGAGGGCCCCCCATCCGGGCTGGACGAGCATACGAACGCGCACAACGCTGGACGCGGCTGGAAGGGGACTGAATCGCTGTGGCCGAGGATGAATTTCAAATGAAGCCCAAATGAGCGGGCAGCAAAGAGGCGGCCGGATTCTTCAAGCTTGAATCAGAAGCTCCCGAGCGCTACACACCCTCCTGGAGCATCAGGGTACCCCGCCCCGCCCCGCCCCGCCCCGTTCACAAGCTCTTCCCCCCCAAACCCCCACACGCCCATACACGTCTTGTCCGCGCACAGAGCCCAACACCCACCGA
>NW_003307616.1:445568-446618 GCF_000143455.1 Volvox carteri f. nagariensis
CCCCCCACCCATCCCCCCCCACCCCCCCACACACCAATCTGCCAATCCGCTCGCCACCCCAGCCGCCCCAAGCACCCATCCGCACCTTCATTCCCCTCGCCTGCAGCTTGAACTGCGCGTCCTGTAGCCGCTGTTGGAAGTTCATGAACACCAGGGCCCGCTGCACGCCCAGGGCATGTACGGCCCGGCGAAGCGCATCCACCTGGCGGGATGGCGGGGTGGTGTGTGAGTGGGTTTTCGGAAAAGTGGGATCCCCGCAGTCAGTCAGACAGACAGACAGACAGACAGTCGACCGGGGCCCGGTGTGGCAAGGGGAGGGCGGGAGGCCGTTGGAATCGCAGGGGCATCACCAAACACATCACCCACAGGCGTGCCCTAGTTCCGGGTGATGAAGCGAATTTGGGAGACGGGTTCACAGAGGGGCCTGAGGGGGGGCCCTACTACGGGGGAAAGGAAGAAAATATATATGAGAGCGAGGGGGAGAGAAAGAAAGTAAGTAAAAACAAAACCCCCGGTGACGCCATGCTACTGGTGTTCCCGCACCGCTGCCACCGTCCACCCGAGTGGCATGAATGTGGCACAAACCTCCAACCCCCTCCAAACCCCTCCAACCTCCAACCCCCCCAACCCGAGTTGGCGGCACCAACACACCACACACGGCACACCTTATGTCGCGGCTCCACCACCATGAAGTAGTGCGCCAGCTGGGGGGGCATGGTGGGCACCAGCTCCGCGCCCTCCACACCGCCGGCCGAGCCGCGGCCCCGGGCGGCGAAGGTGGAGGCGGGCCCGTCCCACCCGCGAACCCCCCAACCCCAGGCTGGGTTCACCTCACCCTCCTTTCCCCCGCCAGCGGCCCCCGGGGTCCCCTCCGCCGCCGCCACCACCGCCGGCACCGCCCCGGCCGACACGAACCGCGGGTCGGGACACCACCTTGCGGAGCGACTCAGCACCCGGGGAGTCAGAGTGGCGCTTACGAGCACCGTCTGACGCAGACAGGCCGCGGAGCCGCCCCCCACCCCTACCTCTCCCACTGCCCTGCCCTCAAGA
>NW_003307616.1:446668-447106 GCF_000143455.1 Volvox carteri f. nagariensis
TGCTGTAGAGTCTCCTCCGACCCCCCCCGAGGAGGAGCCCTCCTCCCGCAGTGGTCGCTGATGTGGTTGATGTCCTCGGCGAAGGCGGATGCCAACAGCTGATCGGCCTGGGGGGGCGAGGGGGGGCCGGGGGGGGGAGGGGGGAGGGAAGCTGCTGCCAGGTAAAGAGTGTACCAGAAGCAGAACTGACCGATAGGCGTTCTTGAAGGGGAAGGGGGGGAGGGAAAGGGGGAAATCATACAGGGTGGTGGAGAGGGGGGGAACCGACCAACCGACCAACCAACTACCGACACGTCCGAAGCCGCAAACTGCTATCCTGGCGATCCGAAGCAAAGGGCGAGGAGGGGAACGGGGAGGAGGCGACAAAGAGGCAAACCCAGCCCAGACATGTCCCCAGCGGCCACACACCCCTCCTCCCGCCCCTCCTCCCCCTTCCGG
>NW_003307616.1:447156-537226 GCF_000143455.1 Volvox carteri f. nagariensis
GACCCGCTGCGGATCATATCCGCAAGACGACCTGCGGAGTGGCAGTTGGGGGGCGGTTGGGGGGCGGTTGGGGGGCGGTTGGGGGTGGTACCAGTGCCGTTCGGGGTTCGGGGTTGGGGTCGGGAAACTACACACAACACCACGACGTCGGAGGACACCCCCCGGGGTAATGACAACGGTCTAGGGGGGATCACCCCCGTCATCTCGCTGACGCCCGCAACCCCTCTCCCCCTCTCCCTAGTCCCCACAGCCATGTGCCGTACACATACACATACACACACACGCACTCACCCGGTGTACCCACCACCACCAGCGGCCCGGGCACCAGAGCCAGAGCCTCCGCCTGGCGCTTGGGGTTGGCTCCCCCGATGACCTGCTGTACGGCGTACCGCCGTACATTGTCCGGCATCAGGGATTTGGCCACCCTCACTATCTGCATCGCCAGCTCTTGCGAGGGCGCCACCACCAGCACCTGCCCGGGCGGGGGGGGGGTTGAGAAGGGGGCGACCGTATGCGCTCATACCGGGAGCCGAGCCGGGAGGGTAGGACAGCTGTACTGGGGCGTGCTGCGTGGTATTGGTTGTAGATGTGGTATTGGTTGAGAGGACGGGAACAAGGTCTACATGGAGGGCTGTCCTAGGGGGGTCACGGGGCTTCCCGAGGCGAGGGGGTGATGGCGGGGTAACGGGTTATTAACCCGCACGCATGCCCGTCGTACAGTGCACATACGACCCTGCACATGCACTTAAGGAAAGCACACCCACCCACCATCCCGCACCACCCATCACGCACGCACACCATACACACGCACACGAACACACGCACACACACGCACACGAACACTCGTACCTGTACGGGTACATCCGGAACGTTCCCTCGACGGGGTGTGGTGGGGTCCGCAGCGAGCCTCTCCGCGCGGCGCAGCGCCAGTGTCAGCGCCGGCAACAAGTACGACAGAGTCTGAGGGGTGTACGATTTAGGGGCAAGCGACACAGACACCGCCCAGGAGCGCCGGTTGGGGGGAAGACTGGTGTGTGTGTGTGTATGGGTTGTCTATGACCTTCCAGGCCCCAGCCTCCAATGAGCGGCCCCTCCCCAGCCCCCGACCCCCGACCCGACCCCACTACCACGACACGCCATGCGAATGCACATTCTTTCCGGCCTCCCCGGCCCCGAGCCCCCCGCCCCCAACCCTATTTGCCTTCGTCCGGCGTCGCCTGGCCAGAACGTCCATCTATCTGTCAGTCTGTCTGACCATCTGTCTGTCTGTAGTTTGCTGGTTTGTCATCGTAACACCCACCCACCCACTCCCACTCGCACTCCCACCTTCCCCGAGCCAGTGTAGCTCTGAATGGCGCAGTTTGCGCCGGACAGTACGGCAGGCAGTGCAGCCGCCTGGATGGGAGAGGGGCGCGTCACGTCTAGGGAGGGAAGGGCCTCCTGTGGGGAGCAAGGGAAAGAAAGTTGGCGGGGAGGGGGGTGTCAGGCGAGGTAGAAAACACACCGTGTGGGGCGTGGGTGGGTCAAATGCTGGCGGCCATAACGCTGCGAGGTTCTTAGGACCGCTGAGGTGCTGTCACTGCTGCTGCGGCGGTGGCAGTTGTTATGGCAGTGGGAGGGGGACGAGCAGTTTGAGTTTGCTGAGGTCGAAGGGGGGAAGGGGGGAAATGAGAGGATGCCAGCGCGGGGGGGGAGGCAGGGCAAAGCTGCTGGGTGCATACAGAAAGGGAAGCGATGTTTCCCCTGGTGGTTGGAAGGACAGCCTTAGGGAATGAGGGCGGGGTTGAGAGCGGCGCTATAGGCACACGCATAATTATCCGCCAGGACCGGTTATAGGCGGAAATTTTGAGGCCCCCATATGCATGCATAAAAAATGTGTTTTACCGCAAGCATTGGGTCGACGCCGAGGGCGAGGAATGCCGACGGTGCCGTTGGCGGACCTGATGAACCAGAAACAGAAGATTGGCTCGAGGCCAATTGAATAACCGCATCTGAAGATGCGGCATTTTCTGGCGGCGACGCCACCGCCGCTGCAAAGGTAGTTGGTCTACGCAGTCTACAGTGCAATCGAGTGGCGGCTTTTACTCTACGTAAATGAAAAATAGGTGCTGAACATTTGTGAAAGACCGTTGCCATTTTCACGTGTATGCAGGAAACGGGAAAAGCCGGTCGAAGTGATAATTACAGAAACAAAAACGGAAGTTTTCCCATATAATTTGTCCTCGGCCGAACTGTAGTGACAACGAGCAAGCTGTTAGCCTTGAAAGAAGTCCTTGCCGCGACACCTCGTTTCGACGACCTGTACGGCCGGACGTCGCAACATGTCCCATAACTGCTTGATGATCCAAGTGCTTGTTACAAGTAGTCTTTTACTTTCCTTAATGTTTAGATTCTTTCCCAATGCTGCTTAACGTGCTTGCATAAAGCCAATCAGTCACTTCAACAGTTGGTTGACCATGGAAACTCACGCAATGTGCAGCCTGTTTGTTACTCTATTGCTTCTGATGACACATTTTATTAGTGGCGAACAGCGTGCTCACTGCAGGACATTGTATCCACCGTATGCATTTACCGCCGAAGAAGCGCAATACGTGTCCGACCCTTACGCAGAGGGCACATGGGAAGGCAGGATGCTTGCCAGCAAGCATGCTAATGGCGAGGATAGCCTTGAAATGCTCCAGCTTTCTATTAATCCGGGCCATGGATGGCCTCCACACCGCCATTTCGAGGCCGACGAGTGGTTGTATGTGTTGAGCGGCTCTGGTGCATATTCATACTGGGCATTCGAGGAGATATCACCCGTTGAGATTATCGTAGGACCGGGTGAGACTTGCACGAAATGTGCAGTAGGTTGCAGTCAACTTCTTAACCGCCTAAGTCGTTGCCCATCCGGCTGAGCGACATGTCTCGTGGCCTAAGGCCATGGAAAGAGATCGCCGTACTCTGCGCCTTAAGAAAGCAGTTTCCTGCGAGGGGGATGCATCCTCCCAGCTCATGCCGCTACGAACCCGCTCCCTCTCCCCCTTGGCAGGTCATGCGCTGTTTAACCCCCAGGGCCAATTACACCAGGTGGGGAGTTGGCTGGGTGGGGGGTGGGGGAGAGGGGCCCGAGCCCCCACCCTGGGCTGCAGTATCTCACAGCATATCTGTGTATGTTGGTGGATACGTTGGTAAGCCTACAATGTGTGTATGTGTGTGTGCCTATGTGTGCACACGCCTTGTGCGCGTGTGCATGCATACCAGGTGCACCACCCAGGTGGTTCCGCAAATGCACGCGGAAAGAACTCAACATGTGTAGATGTGTGGCATTCACATGCATTCACGCCCTCGCAGCACTCGCACTTGCACTCGCTACATTCTCCCCACAACCCACCCCCCCTTAGGTGTGGAACAACGGCAGTGAGCCGTTGTTGCTGCTGGCGGTGTCCAAGTCGCTGGCGCCTTACGAGGTGCTCGACCACTGGCCCGACACCCCGGGCGGCGGCTTGGGCTACGTACCCCACGTGGCCCCCTGGGAGCTATCCTGTGCCCCGGGACATGAACCCGACGAAAATGATGGTGTCATGGGCGAGCAGGTTGGCAGTGGCATGGAGGAAGCGGAAGTGGGTTACCTGGAGGGGACACCTCTGGAGGAGAGCGAGGCGGGCAGCGGCCTCGAGGGCGATTACGGGCACTTCGGGGAATACGGGTCGTGCGGCATGACGGCCATGAGCGAAGGCGAAATCGCGGAGTGCATGGCAGAGCCGGATATGGGCTATGACTTTGAGGAGGAGTACGATGTGGGAATGTACGATGGGGAGGGCGCAGATGAGGAGCCGGAGTTTCCGTCGGACGGAGAAGCCGCCGTCAACACCGCCGCCGCCGAGGTTGAGGATACAGCACCAGGTCATTACGAGTTTGGTGAGCTGTAGAACGGGGGCTGGTTGGCAGGGGCCCCAGGTCCTGGGTTGGGTAGTAGGCTGGTCCTGGGGGTTTACTGTTGGTGGCGGCAATGACATGTGGGGTTGGCTGCTGTGCAGAGCTAGTGCATGAAGAGTGCATGTTTGCTTGATGATGTGAGAGAGGAAAAAGATCGATGGGGGAGTGCCTTTATGGGCCGTGTCCTGTGCTCCCTCCCGGCCCCCGCTACCACTGTGCCCTTGCGCGCGCATATGTATACGATGACAGGTAGGTCTGCAGTTGTCTGTAGTTGTTGTACCACTAGTGCTTTACAGAGTTGAGGTGTACCATACACACCTCCCATTCACGGCTTGACTTAGTGACGAAGTTGTAGCCTTAGGCGTGACCTCTACTACTACCACCACCACCATTAGTACATCCTCTCGGTAAAAGCTGCATCTCATCTGCACAAAGCTGGACGCCAAGGGGCTCGAGGACATTAGCACGACACCAGACGACGGGTACAGAAAAAAAACGCGCTTCATTGCCTTGATACTCATCGGCGGTTTTGAGCTTTGGACGCCGCCTTCCGGCAGTTCATCCGAGCTTGCTTAAATGTGATCCCCCCAAAGCATTACTTTGCATCAATGCATGCATTCATGCATACGCGTCCACACATGGCAGGCGATGGCCAGGTGTAGCAGTTATTCATGCTGGGCAGGATGAGTTTTGTGCGTGTTGGGAGGTGGTTGGAGGGGGTACTTGGGTTGTTGATGCAAGGACAGGGTGCCCGGGTACCTATATAGGTTCTCGGGCCTGTTGTACTGGAGTACGGCGTGGTCAGGGCAGATAGGCGTAAAAGTAACTCTGTCATCGCGCACATCTGGTGTTGTACTGTAAGGCTGGTATCCGTCGAACCAGGCACCGTGCGTGCCCTGTATCCGTCGATGCAGATGCCGTGTGCGCCTGAGGCCTTTATTTATGCCTAAATGCGGATGAATGCATTCGCATGTGCACCATCTCCCTTTTCCGGCCCTCATAATCCCTAACCTCGGTAGCCAAGGAAGTCGACCCAAATTGTTATACACGGATACTTACGAATAGTCTCCTCTGATGACAAGGCAGCGGTCGTACATGACTTAGGCCGTATAAGATGCGACCGCGTGGTGACGGTGGCGACGAACGCCGGGATGAAGACAAAAACACCGACAGCGTGATGATGATGAAGCCTCAAAACGAGCGCCGTCAATACAGGCGCCGCGCAACACGAGCGCCGTGTGCGTCGCAAAGTGGTGCCGCTCAGCCGCCAGCACCATTTGAGTTGCATGCATCATGATAATTAAGAGATGCACCGCAGCACTGCACCGTTGTTGAGCCGAAGCTGATTTTGCCTATTTCCTCTCTTCCGTTACTACTGCGCTACCGTACAGCGAAGACAAGTAATCTTCAATTAAATTACAACGCCATGTCAAAAATCTATCACGCATGTACGTACGATGAAGTACGGCACCAAGTACGGCACTAGCCCTACCCAAGATGCCAGTACCACATATGCACATACGTACGTACACCTCCAGCTTTCATCATGTGACGTTGACTTACCGGAGTTCTGTTCGCGGCCTCCAGCACCGGAGGGTCCCACAAACCAAACCGAAGAACCACGGTGGCCAGCGGTCCAGCGGATAACACCTTTCCGGAGTGTACCGATATTCCCACTAGGGGTAGAGTACAGTCTTTGGCAACAAACAATGGCCGACAAGGTCCAATCGGAGCAAGCACATCGGGGTCCCTGAACTGTCAAGAGACAATCTTCTTACAAAAAAACAGGGGCGACTTCTAAAATGGCTGTATGCGGTTTCTAGCGTCAGAACATCGCGTTACGGCGCTCAGCAGCGCCGTGAACATAACGCGTAGCAGGATGGCGGATGCAGCGTTTGTAACATCGGATGCCGCACAAGAATCACACGTCAGGAGATCCCCTGCGGCCGCAAGCGCAATAACAAGGGGGCGGGTATTCACATGTCAAGCACCTCCGCGCGTACGACACCATCAACTCCATCCGCGACTCCTTAGAAATGAAACATGGTCCACGAACCGCGCGTGCGTATGCGTACACACGAACGATGTTAACTTTATATTATAAACATAAGAAAACACATAATAAAGTTTCGAATGCATGTATGTAATATAGTATACAATAAATAGTATACAATAAATGTCAGCACTGTAACGCATGCTGCCAGCCGCGTTAAAGAAAATTCTACTTCTCGTCGCCGAAACTGTCGTACTTAATCAACCCGTGGGCGTGCTGGGCCAACAGGTGAGCCCAAGCGACGCATGCACAACTGGGCAGCCGCCGTACTCGTACTGCAATATACGACACGTGACCCTGTACTACTAGGTAAGTACGGCGAGCCCCACTCTCCGGACACGCGAACTGCCTAATCAGGCTATGTGAGGTGCAAAGTGCGCTTGGGGTCTCACAACCAAATGGCACAAAAGTGGCCATGCGCCAAAATTATCATATGTCAGAAAAATGGCAGTGGCGCCAACTAATCGCGGTGGCGTGCAGACAGCCACCGGCACATAGCCCTCTTTCCATCTCCTAGTGCTGAGCTCATAGGCTCAAAAGAACTTAGCAAACGATCGCTGCTGGCTCACCAATGAAATGAAATTCCCTCAGTGAGCCTATTTCTGACTTCGCAAGGTGGAGAGTTGGGGAATGAAGGAGGAGACTTGGCCACCCTGGAGCTGCCCCACAAGGCCCTTCACCCAAGGGTGAGCCCACACGGCTGGTAAGATACATGCCGACGCAAGCAACGCAACCCCCCCCACCTGTTTGTGGCATCGGTGGATGATAGGAAAGGTTGACTTGCAGGACCTTATTCGAGGCCCCGCCCTCCTCCTGCCCTCAGCAAGCAAACACCCGGGACTTTGGCGACGACGCCACTCTCATGCTCTGACTCGCCACTGCCTTCGGTATACTATACCCTTCGCAATCTTGCGAGATATTATCAATTCAAAAAAGTTTGAGTAACCACCAGGAAAGCACAAACACGGGTTCGGTCGTGGAAAAGAGCCGCTGCCGCAGCGTGCGGTGCAAAATAGCGGCCACACGACAGCCTAAACGTATCAGCCTACCCGGCAGCACGGCGATGCGCAACAATTGAGCATCATCCCGCTTTGTTGCACTGAAAAGGATAATTCTGCAACCCGTCGATGTGTGCAACCGTTACCTTCAGCTACAAGTACACCACACACGGAACTACCGCGGCCTCTCCGACCGATCGGGTGACGAGCCGACCTCTCATCGGCGTGTACCGACAATTTACAATTAACAACAACAATAACAACAACAACAACAACAACAACGGACGTAGAGCCGCGCGCCTGCCCCTGCGCTGTGTTTCGGCCCCCGGTCAGGGCCCCCGGTGCTCGTCCTTTCTCGGGGCGAGCCGCCCACAGTGTAACACCCCATCAACAACGCCCCCATCAACAACATCAACAACAACAACAACAACAAAACCTATGTTACAAGCTACGTCTTCTCCAGTCCGGATCTTCGCTCTGTACGTCCCACATGCTCGTTGCATCAACCAAAAAATAAACCAACAAAGACGGCCATGTGCCTGGTGCCGCATGGCTCGAGAGGGTCGCCTGTAACATTGGTCACAGCTGGGTCAGGGGCTAAGTTCTCACATCACTCGCTTCACTCGTCAGGAGAAGTGAGAGGGGAGTGTCAATAACTCGTGAGCGGCTGATTATTAGCGGCCCTTCCCAATTTCAACGATGAACACCCTCTGCCTTTGCTTTTGCCTTGCCCTGCCCTGCCTTGCCTTGTCGCATCCCGATGGCAGCATGACAGCCAGCACTCGCCTTCCGCCGGTCCTCATTGCGCCCACCGTTGGCTGACAAGCGTAGCCTGGGCTGGGGTTTCCGGCACCCCGGGGCCCATTTCCCGTTGGCTTTCCGGTCATGTCTAGGCTCTCGTTTCTCCTTTGCCCCATATCCCGAAAGCTTGGACGGCCATGGCCATGGTGGGCGGGTGGCGGCGGCGGGTCGAGACCGCTATCCATCCAACCAGCCCGATCCCGGCCCGGTTGGTCGTGTACCTAAAATTCCGTGGGCATTACCTTGGCGTGCGACCCAAATATCCCCAGCAGCCCTCTGCACCAACCACAACCATGATTCGGCCCGCGGTCATGCGTGCCAGTCGGGGCCTGGTCCGGCTCGTGGTCCGCGTGTGTCGCGCACTCCGCCGTCGCCGCCGCCGCCGTGACCTTGACCTTCAAGACCGCAACACAGCCACATTTGCTGCCAGCGTTTGCGTTGGTGCCGCTGCCGATGACGCTGACACTGGCGCTGGTGCCGGTGCTTTCGCTCATGCCCTTCCCGGCAAGCCGCCCTGACTCCTTCCCACCCTGGAACGACGGAGTCAGGGCCTCCGTCAAGCCGCAGCACCGCCGCAGCCGAGCAAGGCCCTCTAGAACCCTCTCCACCGCCGCCGTGTCGGGGTGAGACCGCCCCAGCACTCGCCGCCGACCCTCTAGGGCTCGCAGCCAAAGCGCCTCGGCTTCATCGTACCGGCTAAGGCACCTCGCCACCCCCGCAAGCGTGTTCACTGAGGAGAGCGTGTCCGGGTGATCGGGACCAAGCACCCGTTCACGGGCTTCCAGCGCCCGGCGACAAGCCTGCTCAGCCTTGTCGTACTTTCCTTGGCAGCGCAGCAGTACGGCAAGGTTGTTGAGCGACGCGAGCGTGTCCGGGTGATCGGCGCCAAGCAACCGCTGCCGGGCTTGCAGCGCGCGCACGCACCACGCGTCCGCCATGTCGTACATTCCCCTCCATCGCATCAGGCCCGCAAAGGCTGCGACGGAATGCAGTGTATCGGGGTGGTCGGGTCCCAGCACGCGCTCGCGGCCCTCTAGTGCGCGCCGCAGCAGCGGGGCGGCCTCCAGACCATGACCCGCGGCTGTCAGCACACCCGCCAGCGCGCTCACAGAGCTGAGCGTGTCGGGATGACGGGCTCCCAGCACGGCCTCTCGTTGCTCCAATACCGCCCGATGCATCGCGTCCGCATCGCCGTAGCGGCCCTGCGCCTTGCGCAGACCTGCTAGCAAATAACGTGACGTGAGCGTGTCCGGGTGATTAGCGCCCAGCAGCCGCACCCGGCCCTCCAACGCGCGCTCGTACAGCGGCGCCGCATCGTCGTACCGACCGCGAGCTTTCAACACACCAGCGAGCACACACGCGGACGCCAGCGTCTCCGGGTGGTCAACACCCAACGCCACCTCCCTGCCGTACAGCGCCCGCCGCGCCAGACGCTCCGCATTGCCATATGTGCCATGCGCCCTAGCGAGCGCCGCCAGGCCGTGCATCGAGGCTAGCGTCTCCGGGTGCTGCGGACCCAGGAGCCGCTCCTGGGCCGCCAGCGCTCGCGAGTACAGCGGTTCCGCCTGACGGAAGCGTCCCTGCGCCTTCAGCAGCCCGGCCAGGCTGCACATCGAGTTCAGGGTATCGGGGTGATCCTGTCCCAGCGCCCGCTCCCTCCCCTCCAACACCCGGCGGAAAAGCGGCTCCGCCGCATCGTACTTGCCACGTGCCATCAGCACTGACGCCAGCACGTCCACCGACGCCAACGCATCCGGGCTCTTCGGCCCAGAGCCACGCTCCCGCCCCTCCAGCGCCCGTGCCGCCATCGCCTCCGCCTCCGTGTACCGGCCCAGGCGCACCAGCACCGCTGCCAGCTCGCTGCGTGATGCCAGCGATTCAGGATGCTCCGGGCCCAGCGTCGCCTCGCGGCCAGCCAAAGCGCGCTCGTACAGTACGACAGCTTGTTCGTACTTGGCACGCGCTTTGAGCAAACCCGCGAGGCTGTTCACGCATGCGTACGTTTCCGGGTGCTGCGGGCCCAGCAGCGTCTCCCTGCCCTCTAGAGCTAGGGTCAGCAGCGGTTCCGCCTCCGCGTATTTCCCTTGTGCCTTCAGCACCCCCGCCAAGTTGTTCACTGCTCTGAAGGTGTCATGATGGTCTCGTCCGAGCACCCGCTCGCTTGTCGCGGCCGCCCGCCGGTACAGCGGCTCCGCCTCGTCCCACCTTCCCAACGCATCAAGCAGCGCCGACAGGCTGTTGAGGGGCCCCAGCGTGCGCGGGTCGTCGCGGCCCAGCAACCGCTCGCTGCATGCCAGGCTGCGCCGGTACAGCGGCTCCGCTGCACTGTACTCCCCCTGCGCCTCGTACAGGCTCGCCAGGTTGCCAACCGAGCACAGCGTGCACGGGTGGTCGGGCCCCAGGACGCGCTCGTAGCCCTCCAGTGCCCGCCGGTGCAGCGCCTCTGCCTCGGCATTCTTGCCCTCCAGCTGCAGCAGCACCGCCAGAGAGTGCACTGACGCCAGCGTCTCCTCATTCTCATTCCCCAGCACTCGTTGCCGGCCCTCCAGTGCCCGCCGCGCCAGCTGCTCCGCACGGCAGTACTTGCCCTGCGCTTTAAGCAGCGAAGAGAAGCCTGCCGCCGTCGCCAGCGTGTCCGGATGATCTGGCCCCAGCACCGCCTCCCGCCCCGCCAGTACCCGCCGGTACAGCGGCTCCGAATCCGCGTAGCGCCCCTGCGCCTCCAGCAGCCCGGCCAGGCCGTGAATGGCGGCCAGTGTGTCCGGGTGAGTGGGGCCCAAAGCCCGCTCGCGGCCGGCCAGGGACCGCTCGTACAGCGTCCGGGCATTGTTCAACCAGCCGTTCAGATGACACATGGTGGCCGCCAGGAAGAGCTTCCGACCCAGATCATCGCTCCAGGGAACACTGCTGCCGCCGTTCTCTTCCGTAGTGGCGTTGAATGACTGAACGATGCTGGTGTCGTCGTCGTCCTGGTCGTCGGTGGACTCGGTGGAAGTGGCGGCAGGCGCGGACGCGGGCAGCTGAGCCAGCGCGGCGCCAACGAGGCCGTTCTTGAGCTCCCGGGTCACGAGGTCCAGGGAGGCGCAGCCGGACGTGAGCTTGATGACGTCCAGCAGCAGCACGCGGTCGTCATTGCTGGTGGCCTGTGCCCGGCTAACGTCGAGTCCCGTGAAGGCCTACAGCGGAAGGCAGCAGGGGATAACAATGCGGCCAAACACTTTCCCGGGTCCCATGGACATGACCCAGCAGGCAAAAGCATATACCGTTACGCGCCAACAGATTTAACGTCCCCTTATCGGTTGTGTGGCAGGATATCCCCGGCACCGCCCTGCCAACACCCGTCTGCTAGAATTTGATATAATGGCCCTCCCCCTCGCTGGTCACCGCCCTCTTCCCCAAATCAGCCATCGCCCCCATGACGTCCCCATCGCGCACCTCCCGCAGTTGATGGTGCCCAACGTCACCCGCCAGCAGCCTCAGCCTGCCGGGCCCGGACCGGCACGCCTGCCATGCCTCGTACATGCACCACATCCGCTGCAGGACAGTGCTGTACGGGTCCATGACGAGCAGCGCCTCCTCTGCTTCCGCCAGGGCCTCCTGCAACACCGCTAGCGCTGAGGAGTGCTCCCCTGGCTCTATGTGGTGATTCTGTTGTTGCAAAACGGAAGTTAGGGTTACGGGATTTAGGGTTACGGGATTTAGGGTATGGGATTACGGGACGGGATTAGGGGTACGTGGACGTAAATATGCGTGTGGATGGCGGAGAACTCTGAGCAGAGAGGGAACGGGTGCCATACAGCTATGCAATACCGTTATGTAGTGGTATATGCACATGTGCGGTTGTGTGCCGGCAAACCGAGACTCGCCACTGCTATGACCAGCCGCTCCACCATAACGCCGCTGCCGGATCCTCAAGGCTCCCAGCACGAAAGCCAACAGGTATTTCTCAAAAGGCCGACGCACATGTACGCCGCCCCTTACGGCTGTTGCTACGGCAGTTGCTGAAATTTTGTGCGAGGGCGGCATTCTCGTTGCATCGCCATGGTTTGCTTGCATTGCTTGGCAGCAAGGGCCATAGCGACACCCACCGTGGCGAAGACGTCGAGCCAGAGGAAAATGTCATCGTCAGAGAGCGCCGGCAGCGCCTCACCGTCTGCCCGCCGCCGCCAAAGTCGCTGCTGCTCTGGTTCGAAATGGTGACACAGGCTGGCGAGGGTCTCCGCAAAGGGCCGTGAACGGGCATGGATGACGAAAAAATAGGGGCGGCCCTGGGAAACTGCAGCGCGCTCTGAGGCGTCCGCTGTGGTAAGCAGTAGCGCCGTTAAAGCGCATTTGTTATATGCCGTACGGGGTATGATATGCTCTGTGATCAGCTGTGCTGCTGTAAGGCCGCGCTGCAGTAGCCGGTGCTTGTCGGCGAAGCGTTTCAGCCAGGCCAGGGACATGGCTGACTGCATGGGAGTTCCGGAACGAGTAGGGCAGGCGAGGTAGGGCTTAAGGTGGTTGAAGCACTTTTGCTTTGGGCATTAGCTCCCTACTGTTGAGATTCCTTCTTACAATTGTAAAGATAATTAAACCCACTTTCCTCACCTTTGAAGGCTGACATTCGCTCAGTCTCATGGAGGCTTTCCTCGACGCCACAGCCGGAAGGGTGACACACTGCATTTGCACATAGCCGCAGCTGTCCATATGTATCCACGTTAAGGTGGCGTTCCGTCAGGTCAAGTCAAGGAACCGTCCCCTTTGCCTTCAACTGGCAAAAGGCAGGCCCATGGGCGCTCGATCCAAACATGAGGTACGCTCAAGATTCCAGTACTAATTGTTGTCTGCCTTTACATGCTGTGCTCGCGTGTCGAGGCGCCTTGTGGCGAACACGTCAGCGTTAAGCGTTTGGTAAATGCAGGAAAATGCCCCCGTCCAAGCATAGAATGCTATCCAGGAGAAAGTCAGGGTATACATGGTGGTCATGGCATTCTTGGGGCACCTGGCATCGTAGGCCAAGTGAGCGCACGCACACAGACCCACGTCAAGGCCCATCCATGGAAAGATGTTTCTATATGTATCACTTATTATACAATATTACTATGCAAAATATGTTGCGCGTCGTCAAGAGTCATCGTGCTGCAATACATGTGTTCGCGCAGTTCTCGTGCCCGGCTCGCTGTCGTCATAAGGCCCATGCTTCAGGAAACTCAACAGAATATGAAGGGAACCTGCTATATGCACTTTTTCCCGCTTCACCGAGCATACAGTAGATATCATTTGTATCTAGCAGGCAATGGCTTCACGCATCGGGACTGCTGGCAGAGCGTCAACAAGTCAGACTGAGGCAACGAAGCCGCTAAATCCATCAGGCCAAGAATAATAGCATGTGGAATCCTGCCCCTATTTATAAGAAAGAACTTCTTATCTATCCTATGGGATGTCCATCGCAGGCTTGCTGTTGCTGTACATACCTGGCAAACATGTTCCTCTTTCGAAAGTCCAGAAGGACTGGGTTGTCAGTTCAGACGATCAGCTGGAGCGGCGGGGCTACCAGTAGATGAATTGGCATAACGGCAGAGCTTCTTACATTTGAGCGCAATGCCTTTGTCCACATCCTACACGTGGGACGCAAAACACATACAACTCAGCAGCGCCTCAAGTTGCGTGCATCAAACGTCATGACATCGCCATATGGCCGCGACAGGGCCCTACGGCAACTCCAAACCAGTACCAGGACACGCGTGTACGCTGGACACGCAAGATAGAGAAGTTCGGCCCTCCGTGTGGCAAGCTGAACCCTCAACGAAACGAATCAACACCGCTCATGGAAAACGAAATACCTGCGTTATGGAACAGTCAAGCGCCGCTGGATCCTTTGCTCGAACACCCAGGGACCCCTGAAGGGGTCATAACTCATAAGCGTCCGCATACATCCAGCACACCGGCGACATCACACGCCCATTCAAGCCCTCCAAAGCTGCATGCAAGCCGAGCCCCTGTTGCTCTATGATAACCTGGCCTCAAATGAACATGAAATGCATTGGTGCTTGGTCGCAGAGGCTGCAAGGGCCCGCAGGCATATCAACCAACTCCTATGTTCTGCCGCTTCCCATGCCCCATTACGAAATAAGGCCATTCACACGGCTCAACCATGCTCGCCTACGAGATTACGAAAAGGACATTCTCATCCATTCCCCCTCTCGCACAGTACCATTCTCTCCCTCTCCGCTACTAGAGCTCTGCTGGTGACTCACTGGTTAACTGGTTAACACTCACTCCCCATTACATGGCTAAACATGGTCCCTGACTACAGCTGGCAGATACCCCACGTCCACATGGCTACTACCACACCGCCAGTCCATTACAGCGGCCCTACCACACTTTACTCCTACTAAGACCTGTGACTTCTCAAAGTATCCAAAACCAAAGCTGAAGGCGGCAAAGGCCAGCAAAGGCCAGGGCTTTGCCGCCCGAAGAAGGGAGCTTACGTGCGGGGATACATAGTCGTGCTCAGACCCACCCCGGCGCTGCTCATCGCTGACCCACATGAACTAAAGACATCCACGCAGGAGCGCGTGCTGCTAAACACGCTGAGCATAAGCGCATGCTACGCACACATCGCGCTGTGCACAGGTTGAGACCACACGTTCGACGAAGATCCAACCTCGGCTAGTCCGCCGGTTCTGCGCGCAGCCTACTCACGGGCAAACACTGACGAGGAAACCACACCACGCCGAATCATGTTCCCTCACGAGCCATGCCAGTTCGGCATGCAATGAGTTTCAGCGCCAAGCGCGCGGGTCAACCCGACGGTGATGGAATTGGTCCTGTGATGGGACCCGCCGCGGCACCGCCTCCCGCACCCTCGTTCGTCCAGATGCGGCCCAGCTGGAAGGGGCCGCCACCGCCGCCGCCTCGTACTGCGCGGCTTTCCCTAGCGCGTTTCTGGCAATTGCTGAAGTCAGGGCCCGGAGGACCGTCCGGAGCGCCCATGAGGCGAGATAGAGAGGCACTGTCAAGGTACTGCACCCGTCCATCGTTGCCCGCCTGGGTGGCAGAAGTGGTGGTTGCACCGGCAGCGAAAGTGCCGGCAGTAGCTGGCGCCGCCGGTGCTGAAGCTAGAGGCACCACCTGCTGTGTGTCCTGCGTCGCGGCAGCACCGAAAGGCAGCACGGGTTTGCTGCTCGCCGACAAAGTTCTGGCGCCATTACCGCCTGGGGTTGCCGTTGTCCCGCTGGTCCCGGCTACAGCCGCGTCTGAGGCGGCAGCCGTCGCCATTGCAGTCCCTGAAGCGGATGATGCGGCTGTCGTATTTGCCTGAGGCGCCGCGCTCGAAGGCCGTAGCTTCGGTTGTTGCGAAGTCACCACCGCGACCGTGGCAGGATGGGCAACAAGCCCTAAACCCTCATCTGGACCCCAGTTACCGCCTAAGGCAACCGTGGGTTGCGAAGCTGCAGAAGCAGCGGCCGCCCCTGACGCTGCTGTGGTTGAAACCCCAAACAGGGGATCGGGACCTCGAAGAGGTGCTGTGGAGGATGACGCGGCGAGCAGAGCGGCGGCGGGTGCCCTTGAAACCCGCGGCCGCTGTATCAAACCCACATCCGGCGCCCTCCCGCTGCCGGCTGCAGCGCCGCTGCCTACTGGGCTTGGGTCCTCCATATCTGCGGCTAGCTCGTCGGTCCACCGGCCACCCCCTTCGCCCCCAGGAGCCCCGCCATCATCGCCGCCGCCAGGACCGTCCCCGCGTCCCCGGCCACGACTCGTGACTCGCGAGCCGTTGCCATTTCCGCTGGAACTCCTACTGGGGTTTCTGCTGCCATTGCTAATACTCGTGTTGCCGTAACTTCTGCTTTGTGAATTGCAGCTGGTGGCACCTGCTACCGTTAATGCTACTGATGCCGCCGCGCCAGGCTCCACAAGCACTCGTTCCACCTCCTGCAACCGCTGGAGTGGGCCAGCCTCGGCGCCATTGCCGACACCGTTCGCAGCGCCCAGATCCGCGACTGTGTTCATCCCCCCGCCATCGCCCAGAATACTCAAGCTCATGCCCACGCCCGCCCCGGCCCCGTTCAGCAGCGAACCGCAAGCCGCCCCCGCCGACAGCACACCGCCCACAGCAGGAATTAGATCTGGAGATATGGCTATGGTGCCATGGGGCGCCGCCGGCGCACTGTCAATATCCGCGGCCGCCAGCCGCTCGAGGGCGTCCCAGCCTTTCACATCCTGAACGAACAGCCCGCTGCCACTTGCCGCGGCCGCTGAGTAGCTGTTGCCACTGCTGCCAGTTGCTGTTGTAATTCCACTGGTAATTGCACTCACATCCACCGCACCCGCCGCAAACAAGCCTATTCCCGCCGGCTCCGAAACCGCGGTCTCCAAGCTCGGAAGCTCTGCGGCTACTTCAACTGAAGCAATGACCTCAGCCTCAGGCACAGGCACTGGCTGCGCCGTGCTCAAAGCCGGCGTCGCGGTAACGGCTATATCCACACCGGCGGCACCGACAGCTTCACCTGCGACAGCTGGTTGCTGGTCCGCAGTCAGCACCCGCTGCGGTGCCCCCTGCACCGGCTGCTGATGATGCGGCGCCAGCTCAGGAGTGGCCACCGCTAGCTCCAGCTGCTGCACCTGCTGGGCTGTCTGGGGCTGTATCGCCCGCATAGAGGCCTCTGCAGCGCAGATTTGGATGATCTCATCGAGCCAGGAGCCGTGCGGGGTTAGTTCGGGCAGGCGGTCGAAGATCAGGGCCAGCTGAGCAGAGCCAAACGAGTCCAGCTTGGAGTACGCGGCCATGATGAACGCGTAAAGCCAGGATGCCTGCGGGATGGATATCAAGAAAGAGCAGTTAACCAACAGGTTTGAAGTAATCTTAAGCAAGGACGGCGCGTGAGCAACAGCAAGAGGCCACCAAAAGCAGGCGAGCCTTCAAGCGCTGCGGGCAGTGCCCCTAGGGCAGTCGGGGTTTTCCCCGGAGACCCCCAATAAGCGCAGCTGCCTGTAGCCGGCCTAAGCTACCTCGCCGCGGAGCTGTACCTGCACATGCCCAGTCCTGGTGCTATCTACGTGCGAAATTTTTCCAAAAATGCACACCAGCACAGCACCATCATTCCGTTCGCAGGCTCCTCCTGATTCGCCCAGTTCCCAACGTGTCTCCTTGCATGCGTGCCTAATTCCCGCGCTTCCCGACCATGCATGCACGCGCAAATAACCCATCCACATGCTCCAAGGCTCACCTGCGGCCGGAAGCCCACCTTCACCAGCGCCTCCAGCGCCCGGCACAGCTCCTCCGCGCTGTTCTCTGCCAACTTCGCGTTCGACTGCTTCTCGTACGCTTCCAGCCACGCCGATGACGGCACGTACCCTAGCTCCACAAGAGCCGCCAGCGCTAAGCTCTGCTGCCCCGCCGGCATCAGCGCCAGCTTGCTGCCCATGTGTCGTGCCAGCTCCCCCAGCCACAAGGCCTGCGGCCTGCGGCCCAGCTTTGACAACGCCACAGCCATCGTGCAGCACTGCTCCGGAGTTTGAAACGGCAGGCGCTGGAAGGAGGCAGTAAAGTACTGTTGCATCCAGAGCTCTGGGGGTCGGAAGCGCAGACGAGCAAGCGTGTCCAGAACGTCAGTGAGCTCTTCTGCAGTGGCCTCCCCAAGGCTGCGCCGCGTACCCAGGAGCAGCAGTGTGAGCCACTCGCCCGCGGGCTTGCATTGGAGATGGGATAACGAGGACAGAAGGACGGCGGCCTGCACCAGCAACAATGTTGACAGCGGCAGCAGCTGCTTAATGGGCACGAGGAATGAGCATGTGCGAGAAGGTGGCAAAGGACTGTGAGGAGGGCTAGTGGTAGATATTCACGCTTCCGTGCTTAATGCAGGGCCTTGGAACCTTTGTGCCTTGCATAACACCATTTTGCGCAGCGACTCATCGGTGCTGCTGCGCAAAACTGTTTTATGTAAACCTCCTTGACTCCCGTCAAATCCTGTTTGAACCCCTTCCCTGAAAGGAACAGCAACCCATGCCTGCCCGAACCCGGCTAAATCCCGGGCCAAATACACCCCTCGCGCTTTAGGGCATCTACCGAAAACATCCGCGCCGACTCACCAAGCGCCCGGTCAAACCCCCCGTCGTGCCCACGTGAGCCGCCGCGCAGGAGTAAAACCTCTCCAGCCAGAGCTCCCCCGGACTGCAACGCAATCTCGCCAGAGACGCCACCGTCGAGACAAGCTCCCACGCTGAATAGTCGGCCAGCTGCCGCTCGCTAGCTGCCAGATATTCTGCCATCCAGGCGCCCCCGGGGATGTGCTTCATAGCTGCCAGCCCAGCTGCAAGCGCCCGCAGCTGTGGAGGAGTGCACGTCGTTAATCGTGGTAGCATGGCGGTGCACGCTGCCCGCAGCCAGCCGACCGGCGGTGTCGCGCCGAAAGCGCCTAGATATGAGATGAGCAGGGGCAGCCGGCCGCGAGGCGAGGCCGCAAAAGTGGTTAGGTGCGGTTCAGTGGCTTGCACGACAGCGGCACGCCAGGCTGCTGACGGACGATGACCCATGGCGCCGAAGGCCGCAATTAAAGTGTAGAGGCCATCAGCTTCCATACCGGCCTGTGCGTCCTGTTGTTGCTGTTGCGTATCCGATTGGCGATCCAATTGCTGCTGCGATTGCTTCAGCTTATGCGCACCTGTCCCTGCTTTCACTGCTGTCCCTGCTGTCCCTGTAGAATCTAACCGTGCAGGAAGGCTGTTGCTGCTACTGCTGCCACGCTGTCGAGTTCCCGAAGCCTCTTTCCTAGCCACTGCCTTAGGTGCTCGCGTCCGATGGCCCGCCTTCATGAGTTTCAGTGAGCGCTGCTCCAGCCGCCACAGCATTGATGCGTCCTGGTACCGTAGCCTTGACAGGGCGCGTGCCGCCTCCGCCACATCCCGTCCGTCTAATTTGTGGCAGGCGTGCGACAGGATCGCCACCAAGCCCGAAACCATGGACACTACGAGGCGGCGGGGCGGCAGCGGCTGCTGGTCTTGCTGTTGCTGAACTGCCTGGTTACCACTCTTGCTGACACCAAATGATTGCTGCACTTGCATCGCGCTACCAAGCTCTTGCTGCTCTTCTTGTTGCAGCTGCAGCTGCTGTCCTGCGGCAACCTGCGGCCTGCGCTGACTGCTTTTTTGCGGTAATAGCAGCTTTTGCTGGGACCGAACGCCTTGCGGAGGGGAGTCCGGTGCCGACTCTGACGTGGAGGCCTCGTAGTTGCTTTCCCGACGTTCAGCGTCCTCGTCCTGGTCGCCGTGCAGAGGCGGCTGCGCGACCTCCTGGCCCTGAAGGACACGAAGCCTGCCCGTTAACTGAGGTGTGAATTGAAGCTCGCCGGGTTGCTCCTGCGTCCTCTGGCCGTCTTCCAGGGAAACCCCGTTCAGTTGAGGGTCAAGGTCTCCGGAAGGGGGAAACGAGGTCACATCTACCAAGCGGTTGAGTGCCGTGTGCGCCTGGAATGCGTTGAAGTCAGAGCCGTGGAGCTGATAAAGGTTCAGGAGCTGAGCAGGGCTGCTGCAAGCCCGGATTGACGCTGTAAGCTCGGCAGCAGCAAGCGAAGCAGTGGCAGGGCTGCCTCTTTGTCCCTTGCACTGCTGAGGCGTGCTTACAGGTGTCTGCACATATAAAGTTACCAGATGACGTTTAGGGGAGTCATATAACTCGGATGGGCATCGAGCCAGGCGAGCAATCCACCTACTACACGCACCTTGCGCTTCGACGACCGATACTCTGACAAAGAAACCACCAGCAGCGAACGCTGTCGATTTAATTGTGCGTGGCATCGCTGGCTGGCGGACCGGCGCGTCAAGGCACTTAAGCACCGATGAAGCGGTGTTGCGACCCTTGCACGATGGCTCCCACAAAGCTGCAGGCAATATCGCCATGTAAGATACACCATAACTGCAACCAAATCGTATGAATTTGTATGGTATTCCTTACCTGTCCCTGAGGTCTAGAGACAGCCATCAGAGTCACGGCCGTCGCTGCAGTGTCAGCGACTGCTTGGCCGTGACAAACTGTAGAGTATCCAGTGTAGCCTGGATGAGACGGATCTGCTCAAAGCCCACTGTGGAAGACTCCCGTCCGTCGGCGGAACCGTCGCGAATTCAACGAGTATAGATCAGGGCACAGTATTTCGAAATAGAGTATGCATTCTTATGTTCCAAGGCGCTGCATGTAGAAGGCTCAGGCGAAAGCTTCGCTATGCAAGCAAGTCGACTCGGTCTTCCTACAACGCCCTGATGGCTCGAGTGTAATCGTCCATGAACAGTTTTGCAACAACCTGTATATTAGAGTCAGATGTGTAAACTGTGTATCATGCCAGAGCTACGTACACGAAATCGAGATTGGGGACGAGATTACTGCAATTGCGTCCCGCATAGCCTTGGCGCCCCGATAGATAAATACCGGAATGTAAGTAAAGTGTGATCTTCATAGTGTTACAATGAATATGGCCCTTCCCGTGCACCGATTCCGGAGCATCAACACCTCGGCCTCTGGACGCTGTCGAAACCTACTTTGATTTCCACCCTGTCCACCCAGGCCGCAAAGTCCTTACATTCTGCACTGGCACATGCCACCTGTAACAACCGTTCTGGACGCTGGGTAGTCAGACGGTCAATCTTCCGTGCTGGTGTACGAACCTCGCACGCACTTGAACTGCTACTACGCCAGCGGCTCGATGGAGCAACAAAACTAATCAACTCGACGAGCCCTTCTCTGTAGATCATCGCTGGGTCCCAGTGGATGCAGCTGCCTTCCGTGCCCCGCCCCCTCCAGACTCCTTAAGCTTCTCTAGCTTCAACCGTGCGCGCCACTTGCGCGCCTGAACGAATTTCTCAATCAGCTGTCCGCCCTTGCGCACCAAAATGAACCGGTTAGAGCCCTTGTTGCGCCGCCGCGTGCGCGTGCCCTTGGTGTATACGCCCCATGGCGTGCATGAAGGCCGACCTCCATTGGTGCGGCCGCCGTGCGGGTGATCGACGGGGTTCATTGCAATGCCGCGTACGCTGGGCCGCCAGCCGCGCTTACGCCGTTCTCCCGCCTTACCCAGATTGACCAGATTCTGCAGGTGGTTACTCACGAGGCCGACCGTAGCACGGCAGTCCAGGTGGATCAGCCGGATCTCGGCTGTAAAAGAACCACGGGTCGGCAGTCAACAGGAGCGAGAACATTAAGACCCAATTATTTAGATGACTTAAGACACGTATAACTTAGATAGGAACAAAACAGACATGGAGAGATATTGTCACTTGCACTTGCGGATCACAATCCGCTCTCAGCATAAATTCTGGACCATGGGGGCTGTGTTAGGCCAGGAACCCCCCCTACCCCCGCCCGCGCCAACTACCATCCTGCAGGAGCATGCCCTGTTAACTCTTGTGTGCAGTTTTTTTCCTTCATCAACCTCCCGTCGTCCCGTGCTATCACTTACTCGACGGCAGCTTCACCACGGCATAGTGCTCCTGTTTGCTCTGGATGACCGCATTCGTGGATGCGGCACGGGCCAGCCGCGCGCCGTCTCCGGGTTTGAGCTCCAGGCCATGGATGGGCACCCCGATGGGAATCTCCCGCAAAGGTAGTTCGTTGCCAGGCTTCACCGGGGCGCCAGGGCCGGACATGATCACATCCCCGGGCTTGAGCTCCGCCGGTGCAAGGTGATAGCGCAGGAATGGAAGCTCGCCCTCTGCATGTCAGGCCGTGCAGAATGGCGAAGGTGAGGCGAGTAAGGAAAAGATAGCTGGGCTGACAAATTCGCTGAACACGGGGATGCAGGCTGCTGATATCGCAAGCAGTGTTGCAGGCTGCTGCCGAGTGCCCTGGACACGGAGCTTCCCTGCCGGAGCTTCCCTGCCGGAGCTTCCCTGCCGAGTGCCCTGGACACGGAGCTTCGCTTGGGATGTGGGTGATACGACTGTACGTGCCATTTGACAGGAGCCATTGGCACAGCCTCATCCGTTGGGGTCGGTGGACACATCCATCATAAACGATAGCGAGACAGCGAAGAAACATTCGGAAAATGTAAAGACTTCG
This sequence comes from Volvox carteri f. nagariensis, assembly GCF_000143455.1. NCBI lineage: Eukaryota > Viridiplantae > Chlorophyta > Chlorophyceae > Chlamydomonadales > Volvocaceae > Volvox > Volvox carteri. The sequence goes on from NW_003307616.1 coordinate 468,959, forward strand.
GACTGACAATAATGCCAAGCTGTCATGAAAAGCAGATTCCATCATGATGTTGCGCGGGCGGGCTCTGACTGGGAAAACCAAGCGAAAACACAACCTCTGCATGCACCCAGAACGCACGTTCCCCAGGGCGCAACGGAAATTTCAATTACCCCGCCAGGCCCTTTCCATTTTGAAACCTCCGTCCTTTGCCGGCCGGCCGTACGTTCCCCAAGCATCCCAAGCATCAATCTTGGCGAAGACATAAATTTCAGAGCTAAGCAAGGGCCACAACGCGATTTCTTCTCCATCTCCATGTCCACCGATTGTGGAACTGTGGAACCAATTCCCACCCATCACCATATGCGGCAGTTTGACGACTGGGATGGTAATGGAGCGGCGCTCTTCCTCGGTGAAGTCGGGGTTTTAGTCACGTCCCTTTTGGCACCTCACTTTCGGGGGCGCCGAGTTTCCCAGTGCCCAGTGCTCAAGTCCTTACCGCCCACCCGTACACGAGCCCCACCTGGCGAGTATTTGACCAACACGAGGAACCCAGATCGATTGGGGTCCAGTTCCACCCGCTGTACCGTGCCGGGAAGCCCGTCCAGCTTGCGGCGGTCGAACTCCACCTCTCGAAGCACCTTGGGCGGGCCGCCACCGCGGTGGCGTGTCGTGATGCGGCCCGTGTTGTTGCGGCCGCCAGTCTTGCCGACACGGCGTGACAGCGCCGCTGTGGGCGGGCCAGTGTAGACACCCAGCGACTCGTAGTCGATGGTAATTTTATGGCGGAGGCCCGGGGTGGTGGGTTTCCAGTAGATCAAGCCTGAAAGGTACAGGGAGGGAGGGTGGGGTGGTTTTGTGATTTGAGAGGTGGGGTTGTGACTTGGGGTGACTTGGGGTTGAGTTGCATGCCATGAACGCTGCATGGGTCCAAATTGAACAGTCTGACGCACCTGGCAAGGGTGCCGCTTTCTTGAACTTGTACGTGTACTTGCTCCTAATAAGCTGCAGCAGGTGGCCTCCGCCTGCTGTAGCGGTGGGCGGGTGTTAGGGGTCTTGGCAGAAATGTGCAGTGGGCTGGAGCAGCAATCAAGAATTTTGGAGTGTATCGCCCACCTGATTGCAGCGCCTCATAGCCAGAAGCGGAAAGAGATCCGCTCGTGCTCGGTTGTGCCGCTTCCTACATCACCCGCCCCGTAGACCATCAGCACCAAACATTAACCTCAGCCGCCCACAATCCCCATCATCGGCGTAATGTATCCTACCAGAAGGGTACACGTCTGCTTCGTCAGCAAGCTGGCGCATGACTGCGCCAAGCGTCGAAACATGCCCACTCCGAAGCAACGCGTTGCAAGCTTTCAGGATTATCTATAAAGCACGTATCTTAAGTGCATGCGACTTTGGAAATTATGTAAGATTGCCACCTCTGGACGTGCCCTAGGTGCGGGCCTGTTATGCGTAGCTTCAACAAATGAGTAATAAAAGTTGCATGGGCAGATAAGAAGCGCAGGCCTTAAGACAGGGTTACTGTGTGTGAAGCTACGTGAGATTGCATTCGGCATTCCAGCTCGCTCGTACAAACGGTTGATAAAAGTAGCCAGTCCTAAACTTACAGGTGTGTGCTGTAAAGGCAATGTCATACCTCCCAGCGATTTAGGGTTATCGCTTCGCGCGACTTCATCTTTAACTATACAGAGTCGTCCAACAGCTTTGACAGTAAACCACGCCGGGCTGCCGTAAGTCAAAATTTTCTGCATTACGTCTACTTATCAACACCAACTAGGAAGCAGTAATGGAGGATACCAAAAAGAATGCGTACACGATCCTCGAGCTGCAGCCCGGTCCCGACGTGGACGACACCATCATTAAAAAGGTTATACAGAACGATCTTTGGGGAACGGTCTGACCTACAAGACGTGTGCTTGGGATACAATGGGTCTGCCCACTGTCACCCCTTGTGACCGTCCACTTCTCCCCGCATACAGCATACCTGCTCTCTGCTGCCGCCCTTTCCCGTGAAATCCACCCGTACAGGCTTATCGTAGGCTTGCAATACTTAAGCACCCTGATAAAAACCGTGATAACCCAAATGCTGGTAAGGTGATGGATAGGGTGTAAGGAAGATCAAGCCCTTGGCACATTATATAACCCAAAATGCATGTGTTCATATCCATATCGTGCTCACTTCATCCCTGCGGCCTGTGCCCGTATCCGCCAACTGTATAACCCTGGAACCGTGGCCTCAGAAGTCACACTTCCTCCCCCCAGTGAAGGTTGTTTGTTGCGAAAATGGGGTCATAAGGTTTACGGTGGGCTCTAGCGCTCATTTTGTCTATGCATGCGAGCTGCCTTAAGAATGCAGAGAACTATAGGCGCGCTTCGCCACTCGTGGCCTGCTTGCTGTTCCGCAGCTTGCTGTCCCCTGGCATGTCCTGATTTGCGCCTGCATGCGCTGATGCTCACCACAACCCCCTACTTCAACTATGTGTATGTGCTCCATGCAGCTGAGGAGTTCGCGGAGCTGGAGCAGGCGTATCGGCTGCTCCTCGACAAGGACGCAAGGGGTGCATTGGATGACCTGCTCAGGTGGGTCAGTGACCCGTGGGTCGTCCTCATTGAGAATCCTTGCGGACGGGTGGACGGTTTCAACCTCCGTGCGTCGATGCCAGCACCAACTTTTGTGGAAATGTCATGGATATGAAAAACAAAACAAAGGCCGATAGCTGCTACGCTGCACGCGTCTGATAACCAGCGGCGGTGGCAGTGGAAGTAGTGCGTGCCCTGTGAGGGTATAGCAGCGTGCGCGATGATGGGCATGATATCATCACGGCAGTGTGCTGAGTTAAGCCCCAAACGCAAACTTCGGCACGATGTGGGTCAGACCAGCGCAGCGTAATGCTTGTGGTGGTATGCTACTTTCTACCCGGCAAGGCTGATGCGGACTGCAGCAGCAACAATCGGACAATACGTTGCTTCCGAAACATGTGCTTCATCGCCGCAGGGCTCAGGCTCAGCGGGCGGCACGAGAGTCCCAGGTCAGCGACAAGCGGCGGAAGCTGAAGGAGGAGCTGGAGCGGCGGGAACGGCAGGTAGCCGGGGCTGTGGATTTGCATTGATTGTTGTAGGGCAACAAGCCTGGTCGGGGCCCCTTGCGCTGGGTAATGTCTAGTACGGGATGAGGCCGGCCGGACAGTGGCGCCTGTAGGCAGGGGCTGTCGTTAGGGTGGACAGCCAGGCTCAGGGGGACGGGTGGAGCAAATTGAACCACTTTAAGACCCTGGCAGGCGGTGGAGCTTCCATGTCTGTGTACATGGGGATGGATGTGCCCAGACGCTTGCCTTGTCCGTATTAACGATATAAAGATCAACATACTTATCATGCGTGATCATGTGGTGGATGAAGTGGTGGACAGGCGTGCTAGGAGGCCGATGCTTTGAGCGTTTCGTTGTGTTCGCAGTGCGTGCACTGCATTCCGCACCGTACTCACATAGGGGTCCCTCTTGCGTCCCATTTCGTGACACATGTCCCTTTCCGCTGGGGCCCCGACCGCAATCCGCAGACGGCCGGCGAGCGCAGCGAGGAGGAGATCGCGCGGCAGCGGCTCAAGGTCGGTGCGGACAGCCTGATCTGGTTTAGGGTTGCTAGTCCGCTCACCAAGGGCCGGGACGAACTTTCTGAAGTTCTGAGCGCGCTCTTTCCCACATACGCACTGCGGGCCTGGTCCGGGCCTCCCGCGCCGTGAGAGGGCTCGGCTAATGGGTCGGCGCCTGCCTTGAATCTGCCTCAGTTCAGAGCTGAAGCATCATTGTGTGGGGTAGCGACTTTCTGTGCTAGCGGGTATGGTACGGGATGTTGCGGGGTGGTAGGCCTAGGCGCTGCGATGTTCAGGACCCCAGTGATCTCTTGGGTATGTTAAGACCTCAGCCGTTTGCTGAGGCTCCACCAGCACTCGGCGCCTGGGGAAGGAAGTAGATTATCAAGGCGGTTGCCCTTGTGTCGCGGTTTCAAACAGGTGGAGCTTGAGCGGCTACGACGCAAGGCTGAGGAGGAGGAACGGAGGCAGCGACAGCAAACCGCGGAGCTTTCTGCAGCCATATCAGCGCAGCGAGCAGCGGCAGCGGCAGTTGGGGCTGGCTGCGGTGGCTTAAGTACGTCGTACGGCAATGGTGGCGATGGTGGCGACGCCGCATCGGCAGCAATGCAGGCACAGCTGCGGCGAACGCTGAAGGTGGGTGGGAGCGGTCACAACTAAATGCCTCCGTTTGACAGCAGTGACTTGCAAAGCGGTTTGCCTAGCTGCCACCCATGTACGTGAACACAGCCACCCTGCTATCTTTCTGGCCGAGCCGAAAGCGATGCATGCCTGTGGTGAAGCATACCGTCCGGGGGAGGTTATCATCATATGTACGTCATGTAAAATATGTACTTCTTTTGTTTTGGCCATCGTTCAAACGACGGCGTCCCTACCTGGCGATCCGACTGTCACGAATATTCCTTTGTGGGAGCCAGGGCCGGCACGCTCATACAGGCCGATAGGCCTACGTAGGCCTTCTTCTTCCCCTAAAGGGGACGGAGACGACGAAGGAGAGACTTTGGTTCATCCCCTTTAGGGCGTGCCGGCCATGGCTGTATACAGCGCCATACCTGCAGCAGGTGCCAGCCGCCAGGTGCCAGGTGTTGCAGCGGTTTGGAGCCGTGCTGAGGACCCCCTTCTATTGTGGGTCCCGTTTCGAGCCGCGGTTGTATACGGCAGGTGTATGTACACCAGTGCCCCGCCCCCCCCCATCCATTCGCCCACCTGCAGGTGACGTGGGATCCCTCGTGTCGCGAGTATAGCACTGAGGAGCTGCGGTCTATCTTCAGCGGATTCGGAGCCCCCGTACAAGACGTAGTGCTCCGAGACCGAAAGAAGAAGCGCAAAGCGACGGCGCTGGTGGTCATGGCGACGGAGGCGGCTGCGGTGGCGGCGGCAGGCAGCGTGTGTGGGGACGCCAGCGAGCCGCTGTTGGTGGTACCGCTGGTAGGGGACCTGGCGGCAGATGAGGATGCGCAGCTTGAAGGGCCGCCGGCGGCGGGCAGCGACGGAAGCTCGGCTCGGCCAGACGAGGGCCTGTTGCCTCGGGGTGGCGGTGCTGCATTCCCTGTGGCGGGGGTGTCTGGTGCCGCGGCAGGACCAGGTTCACAGTCGCTGCTTCAGCGGCCAGCGCGGTTGCCGGACCCACCTCCGGGGTCCTCTGCGCGGCCTTTGTTCCCTTCCGTAGGGCTAGGGGCAGCGGGAGCGGGCAGCAAGGCTGCGTTTCCTGTTACCGGTGGTGGCGGACTTTTCCCATCTGCAGCAGCGTCAGCGGCGGCCAATGTGGCTGGGTTGGCAGGAACGGGGAGACCAGCGGCAGCATTTCCGTCAGCAATGGCAGCAGCGTCGGGGAGAGGTGCGCCTGCTTTTGGCAGCTGGCGGATGGGGGCCGGTGGGACCGGCAGTGAGGCATCTGGGCACGGCAACGGGGGTGGCGGGGGCAGTAGCTTCGAGGATGAGGTGCTGGAGAAGATGCGGCGGGCGGCGGCTGCTCGGCAGGGGACAGCAGCCGCAGTGTCTGGGAAGGAGGGGACGGACTGATGTTTTTTAACTGCGTTCATGGCAACAGACAATTCGAGTGGAAAGACACACAGTGCGCTGTAATGACCGATCGGGATGGGTGGTGGCTTGCCTACGTTGGGCTTGGATGTGTATCGCTGAGGAGCTGGGGTGTGGGTGGATCTAGCGACTTACAAACAGTTACACAATGGGTCAGACGCTCCTAGGCAAGCGGAGGTGCTGGATGCATAAGTGTATAGGGCCCTTGAGCCAGCATATAGAAATGGGTGTTTCCTAGTTCCCTTTCATGATGAGGTTCAGTAGGGTCCAGTAGAGGCCGCTGACCACTCTCTGTTAAGCCCTTGACTAGTGCTACAAAGTAACACAGTGATTAAGTACTTCCCAACGAGTTCCCGTGGCGTCTTTGCATATGAAGCGCGAAGATTGGCACAAAACCTTTGACTTCTCTGTACAGAAAACGCCCTTAGTAGGCGCAGCAGCAGCAGGTTTTTTAATGTGGTATTGGCAGATTCCTATATGGCAGCTGCCCCTTCGTGTGGGTTTGAAGCGCACATGTGCGACTAAGTGCAGCTAGGAGGGCTGACACGGCACCGGGTCATCGGGTGATGGCTGGTCTCGCCGGGTGAGGGCTGGATGCTTTCCGGAGTTGAAAGAGTGTTTGCACCACCGTTCATGAGGGCAGCTACAAGCTATTGCCAGGTGTGCGCACTCCTGCTCCCTGAACCTGGCTTCCCTGCAAATTCCCACGCACGTAATAAACAGATCCCACGCAATGCTCCTAGATGCCCTACCGGAGTCAAGGCAAGAACCTTCCACGCACTGGATACCGGGCTAAAAGGCGGCACGCGACTAGTAACTGGAGATACCAGACACGCAAAAAGGAACGCGACCGCTAGACAATTGGGAAGCGTAACCTCACTTTACTTGCCAAGAAAACTGGCTGTATGCCAAGAGAATCGGGATTTCCAAACTCAACTTAGGCTTACAATGTCAATAATTGGTCTGCTAAAAAGTCAAGATATCAATTAACAACATCATATGCCATACACCTGAGTCCTAGCTCCGCTAGCTCCGAAGTCACGACAAGATTAAACACGAGGTTCGTCAACTAACTGTGAAACATTAAAGCGTTTGTGTGGCTATTGCCGCCGCTACCAACGATTATAATTGCCCTGCGTTTTCATGGACTAGTAACCTCTTGGTGCTAATATATATATATCATGCCAGCACTCCACGCGTAGGATCGCGCGCTGAACAACAAAAGCAAGATAAGCTGAGCAATTTATCATGCGCTTAAAAGAAGGCCTTGAGGACACGGTCCGTTTTGAAACAGTTAGCTTAACAGTTGTGCGCTGGGCCTTGCGTCTAACGAACCCAGCTTGTTCGACGCACGTTCGCAATAAACCTGGAACGACCGCTGTCCTTTGTATTCCGGCTCTATTACCGATCAGTTGGTTTACGATTAACTGGAAGCGATAAATTCTGTCTGCATACTGACTAAATGTGTACGCCTGCCCCTGTTATGCAAAATTTCCTTGTCCAGTCTGGGAAGTGGGAACTTTGTACAGAACTAGATGTCAAAACGTAGCTTGATACTCATATTGCTGACAGCTTGCGGGCTGATAGCCTGCGGTCGATCTGTCAGCGCCATACGTGGCCATGTCGTGGGAAAGAAGGCCACGCGTCATCATCCATATCGATCTTGATGCCTTCTACTGTAAGCATGGCCAACCTTTCTCTAGTGCATATACATAGCCATGGTACCAGGTTGTCCGAGTTTGCAACGCAGGCCAAGTTGAGCAAAAGCGGCACTGCATTCCCCGGGTGGTACCCTGCGCGGTGCAGCAATGGTACGCTGGGGCTTGCGCAGTCCACCCGCACCCTCTCAGCCTTACCTACCTCCTTGCGGGGTCTCAGCAACGTTCGCCCTTTGCCTCATCCCCAGGGAAGGCTTAATCGCGGTCAACTATGCGGCGCGCGCTGCGGGTGTAACTCGGCACATGCGGGTAGCGGAAGCCAAGAAAATCTGTCCGCAACTCCGAACGGTCCACGTGGAGACCATCGGTGGGTGAGACAAAGGCGGCCATGCTACAACCATCACAGGCGTCACAGCGTGTATCGTTCGTGCTCCAAGTAATGAAATTGGCACATTTCCTGGTGACGGGATAACTTCCTTCAGTTTCATTCACGCCACCAGCACAAGTACCAGCGTTAGGAAGCCAAGAGGAAAAGACTGCTAGTCAATAGTTGTTGAGCTCTGGGTACGGCTGGCGTTACATAGCTCTTGTTGCCCAGAAGAATCGCCAGCTGAAAATCCCGTGGACGGAAGAAGCGCTGCGCATTGTCCTTCAGCTAACACACGAAAACAAGGTGTGGAGTGTAGTCAAGAGGGGAATTCGGACTGTGAGGGCTGAAAGTTCAGGTCCACGCAGGCTTTCCGCACGGCAGCAGCTCTCAACCACTGCTGATCGTGTTTTTAACCCTGCGGACAACGAAATGGCAAAAATCATTTTTGATCGGCTGTGCTCCGCGGGGGTATCCGCTCGCTGCGAGGTGTGCGGGGCCCCTTGTCCCCCGCCCACCCGCGGCTTCCCGGCACCCTTCAGGGGGGCGCGGGAGGCGGCAGTACATTGGGCGTGATAGGATGAGACGCGGGGCCCGGGCTGCCGGGCCCGTGTGGGCTTCGGTCCGCTGGGCTCCGGCTCCTGGCCAGGACCGGTCTGCCGACAATTACTGGGAGTGTGATGTGCTGATGTACGCAGTTGCACTGCATGACATGCTTTAGCACGTAATGCTGGGCTGCTGGCTCCACATTGGCGAACTTGAAGCATGTCCGGTATTATTTGGTGCCTCTTTCTTTCCTGGAGTGGCATGAGAGGAAGAGAGGCCCATGGGGTGGGTAAGCAGCCTGAAGTTGGATTGCGTGACCCAGGGGTCGGTCGTTGGTGACCAGGGTTGTCTTACTTACGGCATTGGAGCTATATATGCTGTACTGTGCTGTGTACAGGAGCTGGTCCTGAATGGTAATGCTCATGTCACGTGCTTTCCAGCTCCCTTTCCCCATGATGTACGGTTTATTGTACGGCACACGCAGGGGAGGGCGACAGCCTGTGGCCGGGGCGTGGCCACAGCGCGGGTGGTGTGCGCGGCGGCGGCAGCGGTGGTGGTGGTGGTGGTGCTGCGAGGCGCAATGAGGCAAAGGCCAGTCTCCAACCGTACCGGCAGGTGCAGTCTGCTCTCCCTTCAGACGTTGCCTTAGGGGGAGCTGCACAATACGTTGCGGCTGCCGGTTGAGATGAGAGGGACAATGGAAACAAACTAAATACAGCCCCTGCACTTGTTGACAGCCGGCTGCATGTGATTGAGCTTGTTTCGAGCTTTTTGGCTGTCTCGCCTTGTTGATGCCGTGATTTTGCATACGGTAGTAGCGACGTACAATTATCGTACTGCAGTATTGATTGCCGTACACAATGCCGCCGCCTCAGGCCTCCCGCGAGATTATGCGTGTGCTGAGCGGGCTGCTGGGTCCTGGCTGTCTGCTGGAAAAGGCCTCCGTGGACGAGGCCTTCCTGGACGTGACGGCCATGGCGGTGGGTGTGGGGAGGAGGCCGTATTGGACCCGAATCGACCCAACCGGGAGGGGAGAGGGGACCGAATCTGGGCCGGGTCTGGGCGGGGGTAAGCGATGACGGTGTGTATATGTATATGCATATGTGTATGATTTTGCTCTGGGAGAAGTAAGCAGCACGTAGCTCATAGGCAGTAAAATCCCACCCTGAGGTGCTGCAATCTGCGGTTGTGGAACTGTGGGGCCATGGGACTCGACTCGCCCGTGGCTGGATAATGAAACCCTAAGTTTATGTGCCGCTCGCTGGCCAGTATAGTGATCACGTGTAGTGATCACGCGTCCCAGTCCCAGGACCTTTGTTTACTTTCTGACTCCATGGCGCAACGCGATGGTGTTACTCGCAATGTTGTCATTCGGGGGGCAAGTGCTTCGGGTCGTTGCCATCCCCTGGCCATTCCCTGGCCACCACCGTCACCCACCATCATCCCCCCCCCACCACCACCACCACCACGCAGGAGGAGGAGCTGCAGCGGCTAACAGCAGGCAGCAGCTGCAGTGGGGAGCTAGCAGCTGGGGAGGTCGCTGCGGCCACTGAAGCAGAGCTTGGCGACTGGGACTTTCCGCCGGGGCTGGAGGAGGACGAGGACGAGGACGGTGGTGGTGGTGGTGGTGATGGTGTCTGCGGTGCTGCTGCTGCTGGTGGGGAGGATGGCGACGAGGGCGGTGGCGGGAACGGTGCCAGTGCCGGTGGCGGGGTGGGGCGTGGCAGGGGACAGGCCGGCATTGGTGGAGGCGGAGGCGGCGGGACGGAGGGCGGCTTGTCAGCGGGACTGCTGCAGGAGGCACACCGTGTGTGCGAGGCGAGTGTTGTGGTGGGTGGGCCGCCGGACCTACTTAACGACACCGACCGACGGCTGGTGGTGGGTGAGTTGCTCTCTTGGCGGCTACATTGGGTATATCGGATAGGGTGACAAGGGGCATTATGTTGGCGGTGGTGGTGGTGATGGTGGTGGTGATGGTGGTGGTGGTGGTGGTGGTGGTAGCGGCGGAGGGAATGGAATTCACACGTGTTTTTTTGTAGGTTTATGTGTGCGGTGTTGCTGGGCCCATGCTTGGGCACATGCACAGGGTGGCAATCTAGGTTTTGGGGTCCAGGATGCGGTGCCGCACGGCGCCTGCACTCGACGTGGGGCAACATGCAGGTGTTACCCCAGTTGCTCCAGCAGTACCAGTGCCGATGTGCCGTACTTTTATCTACCTTGCCGATGTGCTGTACTTCCGTCCGCAGCTTCTATCTGCCGCTGACTCCTGGGACCTCTCCGTCCCGCCCCGCCCCGCCCCGCCCCGCCCCGCACAGTCGTGTTGGCACCACATACACCCACATGCACTGCCTTGCGCCACCATGCCACCGCCCTGTCCCATTTCCTTCTTGCAACTGATCTCCCCTTCCCCTCAGGCGCCATGATCGCGTTGAGATTGCGGAGGGCTGTCCGTGCAGAGCTGGACTTCACTTGCTCGGCAGGTAGGTACGTGCTCGGTGTGTTGCTTGGAAAGATTCGTGTGTTGATGTGAGTGCAGGTGTGGGTGCGGCTGAGGCTGGGTGCATCTCCAACGCTGAGTGTGTGTGCTTCAAGGATCGGTGTGGATGCTGCTATTTTGTTGCGGAGCTGCACACTTGTCCGTACCTCTGTCCACATCCGGATCCACCTCCTCCCCGTCCCCTTCCCCAGGTGTGGCTCCCAATAAGCTGCTGGCCAAGGTGGGCTCTGCACGCAACAAGCCGGACAAGCAGACGCTGGTGCTGCCCCGGGGGGTGCCCGACCTCATGCAGGTGTGTGAGGTTGCCGGGGCGGGGAAGGTGGAGGAGGGCTGGAGGGCCCCACACCCAACAATATATATATATATATATATATATACATATATGTATATATGTATATATGAATATATGTATATATGAATATATGTATATATGTATATATGAATATATGTATATATGTATATATGAATATATGTATATATGAATATATGTATATATGAACATATGTATATATATATATAGTCCATGGCCCCCAATCAGGCTTTGACGGACACCTTCGCACGCGTGCGGCACTTGTAATTTGAGACACAACTACTGCGACCAGGAGGGCTGGTACAGTGGGGAATGATGGGGGGAATGATGCGAGGAAGGGCGAGGAGGGGATGGAAGTGGGGGGGGGGGGGACGGGAGCAAAGGTGGCCATTAGGTGCAGCTGGTGACCACGGGGAGCCTCGTGACATTGGAAGGGTTAGTTTTGAGGCTTGCCAGGAGACCTTGCCGCACGCCATGTTTATTGGAGGGGACCGACGTGCTGTTGCTTTCCTTTGTCGCCGTACCTGCGCTGGTGCCGGTGGCTGGCCTGTTTCACAGGAGCTGGCCCTGTCCAAGCTGCGGGGTCTGGGTGGCAAGCTGGGGTCCTCCCTGGAGCAGCACTTTGGAGCTACAAGTGCGGGCCAGGTGCAGCAGCTGCCCCTGGAGCAGCTGCAGCGGGTGCTGGGGGAGAGAACAGGGTGAGCGGCCTGAGTGGGGCACGGAGGGGGATGAAGAGTAAGGGCTGTGAGCTGGGAAGGGAAGGGGCAATAAGACGAGTAATGCGGTGTGGTTGGGGTGTAAGGTCAGTGTGTATAAGCTTGGTAAGGGTAGAGGTCTGGCAAGCTGGGGCCGTGTTGTCGTAATGTGGGAGGTGGGGCCTGCTCGGGTCTCGATATGTCGACCGGGTCGGTCATGTCGATTCAGGGGGATTGGGGGCCAGATGAATATGTCAGCCGTGCACTGAATTTCCGTGGGTACTTCTTTCCCTCCTCAGGTTGTGGGTGTCTCAGGTTGTCCGGGGACATTGCATGGAGGCGGTGACACCCAAGGTGAGTGGGTGGGTGGGGTGGGGCCCGGCGAACAAAGAGGATCCCCAAACATCCTTATCATGTCGAGGAGTATGTGAGGTGTGCACTGCCCCATTCTGAGGGGACTCTGCATGTCTGCATGTGGTGCGGCGCTATGATTGGCTGCTGGATGGCCTGTTTGGGAGCCTTGAAAGGAAGCTGTAAAGGGAGGGTCCTCACCTCCTCGCATCGCCTCCCTCCCGCCCTCGCCCGCCCGCCCGCCGCTGGCTTCTCACCGCCCTCCTCCATCTGCCCTGGCAGCAGCTTCAATCGTGTGTGGTTCGTCTTTCCTCCATCTGCTCCTCGTCCTTACAGGACAAGCCCAAGTCGCTGTTGAGTTGCAAGTCCTTTGATCCCACCCGTGACCTGACGGACCTGGCTCGCTGGCTGACTATCCTGGCGGAGGAGCTGGCGCAGCGCTGCCGGGAGGATGAGGAGGTGCACCTGCGTAGGGCGCGGACGCTGGGTGGGTTGCCTTGGACCTTGGGACTTGGACATGTTGGGAGGCTGGGGCTGTGGGTGGGTCACAGTTGAGCCCTGCCGGCCTGCCTACCTGCCCACCTGACTCACTACCTTGTTACCTACCCCCTTACGTGCCGCGTGCCGCCCTTAACAACACATTATTTGCTTTACTTTGCACACACACATACACACAAGCGCACACAAGCACACACACACACACACACAAGCGCACGCAAACATGTGTACATGTTGGAGCTTCCCTCGCTCGCGAGTTTCTTTACAATGTGTCTTGTGAACAGGTTCATTTCCGACTGGTCCTCCCACCTCCTCCTTCCTGCCTTTCACCCCCAACTCTTATCTAGGGTTGGCACGGGTACTATATTAGAAAAGAGTACTATACTATAATAGTACTATGCATAGTACTACATAGTATGCAGGGCTCTAAACTGGCACTAGTTTACGACGCTCGTACCGCGTTCGTACATAGTAAAATAATATAGTAAAAATAGTACTAGATAGTACTAGATTTGGGTTTGGATAGTGTCAAGTATTAGTTGGACCAAGTCGAGATCTGCAGTCAAGCTGTGATTATGTCTTCATGTGCCATAACACGCCTTGAGACATGGGGTTTGGGGTCCACCCACCGGGCACTGAACTAACAAAAAATGATCTGGATGACCGCAGCGATCTGCTTTCTAATGTCTAAGTACATATTTAGAAAGAACAAAAGAAGACCTTTCCAACGGTGTAAAATTTCAGGTACAACGGTTGGTCGTACACCCCCCTTCTACTGGGAGCGTGTACCTGCCTAGTAATAGTATCATAGTACTACATTACTATGTATTGTACTATTTCTTACTATACTATACTATTTGTGTTAAAAAATATAGTATTTTTGCCAACCCTACTCTTATCCCATGCCATTTCACCTCACCTCACCTCACCTCACCTCACCTCACCTCACCTCACCGCACCCCACCCCACCTCACCTCACCTCACCTCACCTCACACCGTTGCCTGGGTGCAGTGCTCCACTACCGCGGCAGTGGCCCCCGGGAGCGCAGTGTGCGCTGTCCCATGCCCCAGCATGGCAGGGAGGGACCCTCGCCATCTACCCTCGCCAAGGCCGGTCTGGAGATGCTCAGGTGCTCATGTCTTCTTCGGTGCGGGTGCATGAGCTTGACGATGATCAGTCCATCATTAGCTTGATGTGAACAGGAGATGGGGAACAGCTTGGTGCCGCAATCAGCCATGGCGCTATTCCGACATGTGTACGTCGTCTTGTTGTTCAGTGGCTGCTAGCCACGCAAGCAAAATGGGTCCATGTTTTGAGCCTCTTTCCTAACGTTTTCAAGTTTATAACACCACTTCCGCATACCCACCAGGAAGTAGCTGTAGCACTAGATCATTAACACGAGAACACGGGTGTTTTATTGGCCACCTATTCCATGCCCACGGTGAAGTGGAAGTTGCATAACACAAGCTGGAATTACCCCCAAGTTCGGAATGTTGATGCCCTGCTGCCCAGTCACCCCGTTCTCTCTATCCTCTCCTTCGCAGGCGCCAGCCCGATGCGCTTCCTTGCAGCCGCCTGGCCCTGGCCGCCACCGAGTTCGACGATCCACCTGCAGCTGGTGCCCGGGCCATCACGCGCTTCTTCTCTACCCTCCAGCCGCAGCACCATCCAGCACAGGAACGAAAGCAGCATGAGCAGCAGCAGCAGCTAGGTCAGCCGCTATTGCGTCTAGGGCTAGCACGGCACCAGCAACAGTTCAACCAACTTGTGCAACAGGACCACCAAACAGCACTCCAGGAACAGCGGCGGGGGGGGAAACAGACCCAGCAGGAGTGGCAGGTGCAGATGTCGCGGTTGTCTGGGACCGGCATCGATAAGCGTGAGGGAACCGATGATCAGCTGGCGGCCTGGAATGTCAGTGACGGTGGTGATGGCGGTGGCGGTGGCGGGGACGGTGATGGCGGTGGCGGTGGGGATCAGGATGGCGGGGATGGAGTGCGCAGCTCTAGTCCACAGCATGGACTAGAACGTTACGGCAGTACGTTTGGAGACATTGGTGCAGACATGGATGAGGTGATTGAGTTGGGGCGCTATGTCGCTGTGATGCGTGATACGGAGGATGGAGGAGTAGGGATGCAGCTGCAAGGCCGGGCCCTTCATCATCAGCAGCAGCACCGCCCGCACCCCCAGCCGCAGCAGGGCCAGGAGGTTCTGTATCCCCTGGAGTATCAGCAGCAGCCGCACCACCACCACCACCGCGTCGATACCCGGCAACAACCAGAGCCCTATAAGAGGCGTCGGGTCGAGGACGCGGGATGTGGAGAGGACGTGCACTTGCAGGGCAAGGAAGCACAGCAGCAGCTGACCGCGTCACTGCGTCCTGAGGAGCAGCAGCAGCAGCAGCAGCAGCAGCAGCCCGTGCCCTGGCCAACGCCAACGCCTCTTAGCTGCTGGCCTCAGCACCAGTGGCGGGGAACAGGCACGGCATCAGGAGAGCAGGATCTCATGACGTGCGATGCGGATACGCACGGCTGTCCGAACTCGATGGGACCAGGAACGGGAAAAGGCTGCACTTCAGCAGCACCAGCACCAGCAGCGCCGCAGCACGAAGCCGGCGGCACCTCTGCTCACGGGGGGGAGCTTGACGCCGACTTCGCGTTCATTACCGATGGCGGCTGGGCTCCGTCAGCGGCAGCCGTCACGACGATCGCAGACGGCCATGGCCTGATGCCACGGGGAGCTGACTGCAGCGCGGAATTGAACCCCTCTCCGGCTCCCTGCCCGGGTAGCGCTGCATTAGATCCGGATCCCGGGACTGTGGACCTGTTAAGCGGTGTGGATCTGGATGAGCAGCGGCGAATCCTGCATGAGATAGAGCTGGCACGACTAAGGGCTGCGGGCAGGCCTGCAGGATCAGGGACAGGGGCTGGGGCAGCACACGGTGGGGGAGCTGTGGGGAGGGGAACGCAAGGGAGGAGGAGGGGTGGAGGCGCAGGCGGAGGCGCAGCGCGCGGCCGAGGGCGTGCGGCAGGGCAGGGTGTGCCGGGGAAGGGGCAGATGCGCTTGACGGCATTGCTACAGCCTCGGCAGCAGCAGCAGCACCACCAGTAGCTATTGCCGCGGGCTGCGAAATGCATTACCGCGAAATTACTCTGCGAAAAGCTTAGGTTAACAGATTTTGGAAGGGTTGGTGGTATCGAACCTTACGTCTTAGCAGGGTAGGACTGAAGGGACTTCGTGGGACATCGTGGGAGAGTTCCTGAGTGGGGCATTGGAGGGCGGGATGCAGGAGCCATCTGCTCAGCCCGCTTGGCATCGTGAAATGTGGGCATGCGATGTGTAGTGTACAGTAACAACATTGCACAACCAGTCCAGTGCACACACATGATCTGGTTGCATCAATAAATGGACTCCTGTTGGCTGTTGGCAATTGATTAATTCTTGATCGTACTTGCTGGGTACAGGTTCATCATTTGGTGCATAATGAGCGGGACCCATAAAATGGCCCGCTTGTGCCCAAACGGTGGAAATCACTGTTGTATCTTTAACTTTTCTGGCACGTAACTCCAGACCAGCTGGTTGGTGCCAGAACATCTGTCGGTTCTCTTCATGTTGTCCATTTTTTTCCTGGCAGGCGCCCGACGCCCCTGGCGTCCCGAGGATTCAAACTAAGGAGCAAGAAGTCCTTTCTGGTGGTTGTGTACGCGCAATGGCCGTCGCCACCCTTCGCTGCATGTTGGATGGGTTCAGGTGTGATGACGGCTGGCTGGGTGGGGCATGCGGCAGACCGGTACATTGTGTGTTTGCAATATTACAAATGTTCGTTCCCGCTTATCACGCCATACGTAACAAGCACCGTCACAGCAGGGTTTCCCAGAAGACGCTGGGAGGGCATCAAGGGCTTCGGTGTTTTTAACTCCTTCGCTCAGCAATATCTTCCTTGAACTGCATGAACTGTATGTACGTCCTGTAGCGCATCGTTTCTGCATCTAGTCTGGTACGTATAAGGCCCCGTCGCGTCATCCTTCTCCGTGTTCCAGGCGGGATTTCGCCCTGCGCTGGTTCGGCGACTAGTACCAATCTGGTGATCAATCTGGTGAAGAACACCTCAGTGGCCCGCCATCTGTCATTTTGTGGTGACTACCAATGCCAAGTTGTAATTCCAGGTTGCATACAACAAACCAGCTCATGCATAAAGGGAAGCACCAAACGTCACACGACAACTGAACAATAAAAATGTGGACAATGCAAATGATGCAAAGGAAACCCCAGCATTGCACTGCATTGCCTCAAAACATGAAATAAAGCTGGGTGAACGAGAGCGAATTATAAATTAGACACCCTGACCTGATAGAGTTTCAGGGGTTTCAACTGCTCCCACCCCCGCGGAAACTCGCGAGGGTGAGGTCCCTCAGCACACCGGCGGGGGGCAAGCGGGAGGTGGTGGATCCTCATGTGGCAAGTCAGAATGTTCGCTGGGGCCCTCCGAGGGAGCTGCGGGCGGGAAGTCCACAGGCCGCGTGCTAGAAGATGCGGAAGGCTCAATGCCGGTGGTGGGCGAGGAGGCACCTGCAGCGGGTTCACCGGCGTAAGTGCTCCTGCCCTCTGGGGCGCCACCACCGCTGTTAACCACAAGCTGCTCCGAAGCGTTGGCGGTCTCACCACCGCCGGCGGCCCCTCTGTCCGTCGTGCCCCTATCGGCACCGGTTGGGGCTGCAGCCGCCGGTGCATCCCTGGCATCAGCAGCAGCGCCCCCGCTGGCACCGTCAGCTTCTGCGGCCGACCGCCACCCGGCCAAGGAGCGAGAGCTGGCGGCCGCCTCATCCGCTGTGAGGGAGGCTGCGAGGCTGGCGGCGGCAAACTGGCGCATGAGCTTCGTGTTGGCGCCCTTCATGTCCTGATCAGGCGACAACAGGGGTAGCAGCAGTATTGAGGCCACCATTTCTACGCTGCGTGTTGGGTTTCGGACCCAGCCAGCTAGAGATATCCGCTGTCGATGCAACCGACATTTTTAGGGGCTCAGCAGCAGGGGGAACTACTAAAACGCAAATTGCATGTTTGTAAATCGAGCCTGCGAGCTATACTGCTCTATTGATATCATCGTACGCACTCCTGTCATACACGCACCCATGCGCACCTTCTTGGCCAGCCGCTGCAGCTGGTCCCACTCGAAGGCCTCCTCGCAGTAGTGGTCGCGGACTTCCATGAGCCGAAGCCCTGTGGTAACAGGGGACCATGCACAAGGCTAGGTCCGAAGGGGGTTCACAAACAGGGCTGCAGTATGGGTAATGATGCCGGCTGTGGCATGATGCGGAGCGGCTCACACGACGGGTTTGCTTCTGGCGCACCTAGTGATGTGTTTTGCCTCGTGATCAGTGCCAGCCACTCGTCGCCGTCCTTCATGGGCACATTCTGCAAGAAATGGTGCAGGTCTGTGGCGGCCTGAGAGTCATAGGCGCCCAACGCACCACGCCCGGAGCCTTCTAGCTGTGTAAGCACCACCCTGAGTGGCAGTTGCAGCAGGATGAGCAGCAACAGTAGCAGCAACAGCAGTATCAGCAGCAGTAGCATGAGCAGCAACAGCAGTAACAGCAGCAGCAGGAGCAACAGCAGGAGCAACGGCAGCAGGAGCAACAGCAGGCGCGGGGAGGTGGCACGGTGTTCATGGCTGTTGCTCCCGCAGCCCACTGCAGGCAGGGTGTTGAGCAGCAGCATGTCTGGCACGACCCACACAGAGAACATGGTCACCGAATTCCTGCTTGTTTACAACGCCAAGCGGTCTCAAGGGATGTGTGGATGTTGAATTACCTGATGCCAGTAATGTTTGCATACATTTCTGCAAGAATCCACATACCGGTCCCGATAACAATGCATTTTCCAATACTTAATGTGTCAGTGTATTTTGCCCTGAGCTACCCAATGAGTGCTCTACCACTCCGCTGGTGCTTGGCTAGGCAGGCAGCCGCACCATCTCACTGCTGACCCACCTGCGACTAGCAGTTGCGATAGCGCCTAACAACGGTACCCGACAACGGTAGCTACAGCGGTACGTTCAAGAGCATTGCCGCAAGCAAAGCTTACGGGTGGCATTGCCAACAGCCCCAATAAACAGCACAGGGACAAGTCGCCCTTATCAGCTTTTCGTCGCATCCTGCGGGCCCCAGCTTCGAAATAAACAAAGGGTGCTTGTCCCGGATCTAGCACATTGCCAACACCCCGGCGCGGCACGTAAAAGCTGTGTTGTGCCTAGCATCCCATTCATGCATTGAGCAGGTTGTTGAGGACCCGGCAGAAACCCTCATAAAAAGGCCTTCAGGAGCTGCACACTGCAGCCGAGGGGACCCGAATAGCCACTGCACTCACACAGACCGATCCACACCGACCCCCCACGTGCATTCCCGAGTTTGGCGCCCGATTGCAACCCCGGTTTTCGTTATCAGGACCCACCTCGCGGCAACGAAGGTGAAGAATGTCCGCAGGATACCGGCAGCCTTTCGTTCAGGACTCTGACCCCCGAAGCTGTCTGATGGCACGTAAACACCGCCCTTGGTGCGCACGTTCCGAAAGCACGGGCGCATCACGCGAGCGACATGGCTGTGCCTATTGTGCGCTGGTACGCCGTTCGTGCACGCCGTGCGCATTGCCATTTGTAGTTTTGTTCAGTAACCTACATTGCGGTTCTGTTAGAGCATAAAGGGGACCAGCTGTAGTTAACCCCGTTTTACACTTTAGCCTTTAAAGTTCACTAAAATTAGTTTTCGGATAGTTATCCTGAGCATATCTTGGATTTCATACTGAACAACCATAAAGATGCGGCGTAAGAACGACCGTGACATTAACTGCCCAACTCCCTTGAACCTCCAACAGCAGGTAGCTTAGCTGCAGACGTGTAGAGCTGGATGATCTTATATGCTGCAACCCTCATGTGAAAATATTCACACAGAATCAATGATCCATGTGAAGATTATTTAAATGCAACTGCCCTGTGCGTTGACATAGACCCCGGGGTCACAACCTCAACGAAATGATACCGTAAAGGACAGAACATCTCTCAAACACATCGCCGTGTCAATTCTTATGGATACAGATGCAGTTCAGATGATATTTTTTCCCGGGCATAAACAAGAGACTATGAGTGTCCAATTATGGGCATGCCAATGGAGACGTCAAGACCTCCCGTATAAGAATCCGTTGACTGGCCGGGCCTGAAGATGAGAGACCAGTAATAATATACATCTTAAGCTGGTCAGCCGCGACGACAAATGTACTTTCAGTGTCACGCAGCGCAATACTGCTGATCTGATTGGACTGTGGACACCGGTAGTAATGTTTTGGCTCGCCACGCGTGGGGGAATGGAATATTTAATTTAGAAGTTTTGCGTGTCGGCATGTCCCCTCGGTGGCGCAGGGGGCCGGTGTAGACCGTCGGCTGCAGGTCGTGCGTGTCATGAACTAAAATACCCACACTCGCGCGTGGCCGGCCCCCAAGGGGACTGGCGGCTTACCACAAGGCAATCCGTCAATGCTTTCAAGGGTATTCATGATATTGATAGTTCATGATAATAAAGCTTTGTCATCGCCGTTTGAGTTTCAGTGACCCGTTGGTCCTTCCAGTAGTCCCCCGCAAGCGAATGGATTCGGGGTCCGGGTCGAACGGGGATGGTGCGTGGCGGCAACTCACTTGATGTTTTAACTCTGTTCGATGAGAGTGGTGGTGGGTGGGGGATTTTGCAGGCAACAGTGGCGTAAGGCTTGTCTCAGGGACGAGGTCATCCGCCACTGACATCCAAACTGTTCACCTGGGAAGGTATCGCTGTTAACAACGTGCAGGGAGTTAACGTGCTCCTTGAGGCTGGTAAACCAGGAAGTAATGTATGCGACTTGTCTTTCATGACCTCGTCAACGCGCCAATCTGTTTGTGTGTGAGAGAACCATCACCAAGACCTTCGAGTCTAGGTGGGATTGCCGTTGCGTACCGTCCAGGCGGCGGAATCCTAGGCAGTCCTAGGCGAAGTGCTTATCCAAGACTGCTGCCCATATGCCCTAGAAAAGCTAGCCGCTGACTCAGCTGGGTTCTCTGCTCAGTACGCCTCAGTGCAGTAAGACCCCCAACCTGCCCCACAGACTCAAACAGACTCAGGCAGACTCAAATGTGGCTTGATACGAACTGCAGGCTATGAGCGCACGTTGCAGCGGGTCTTGCGTGGCCTTAGCAAATATGTGCCTCGGAGCTGTAAGTCCGAGGCAGAACCCAGTAGAAATTGCACAACGCTAACAGTCACCGCTGCTGTCGCACAGTCGAGGCAGGTGGATGCCTACTTAGGCAAGGCGCGGCAAGTGCCTTTCTTCGTCATCGTCGCTTCCACAGGACGGACCGATAAGCCCCTAGACAGCTTTATCACCGCTTCCCATGTTGGCGTCGAGAATGTGTGTCTATATAACGAGCCAATTGGCACGTCGTTGGGCAAGTAGTATACTCACGTAGGTCATTTATGTTACTCGCACATATTTACAAATACTGTAGAAGGATAGTGTCAGGCAAATTGTTCAACGCGAAGATATATAGTTATTGTTTCAGTGATTGAGCGGGAGCTTGCGGCAGCCGATACCTGGGCTGCCATCTAGATGTTACCTGTAATCTGACTGTGCGTTGACCGAGCCTCACGAGCTGATCTGCGCGTCCCGGACCCCGGCTGTAAACGTCCCTGAACAGGCCAAGCTACGACAATCCGTAAGTTCTACAGTAGCTCATCCAGCGCCCATCAGGCCGAATCACCTGAGCGTGCGCCTCCGGTGGTGATCGTGTCTGTGTTGTTGTGACGTTTCAGCTTCCCGTTTGTACTGCGCAGATAGCAATGTGTTCAGGTGCTATCTGCGGCCTCACTGTATTATGCACATGGAGCGATAACCTCCCAGGCTCCCTCCCTCTATTAATCCAGGAACTTGGTCACCCCTATCGGCAGCCATGTATCCCAACATTCTCGGCGAGCCCGGATGGAATCCCATATTCGACGACGAGTTCCTAGACGATGATGACGACGGTGGTGCGGAAGGACAAGAGTGGTGGAGCGATATCGAGGCCATTTGGGGCATAGGAGGGTATGATGACGACGGCGGCTACTACTCTGGACTGGTAAGTAGCGCACTGCCACTGCAGCTGCCATGGTTTTCTCTATGCATCACAGATCCACGGATCGCCTCGCCGGGCCCTACGACATAACGTAGAGTCCTGTCCTCCAGCCGTACGGCTATCGCCAATAGACTTTCGCCATCGGGGCCGTATGGGTGGTAATGTGCGGGTAGAATTTGGTCTTCTTTTACGTGGCTTGATATCGTCGTGCAAGTCGCCCGCCCCGTACGATTATAAAGCACAGAGGACTTTCGCGTCATCTGCTGACAGCTCCCCTCTTATGTAGGCTGATGAATGACCATTCTCGCCGGACGACCCTCCTCCATGGCTGCCATGTCCAGGACCCCGCGGAACGACCTAATCTGAGGCCCGTTCCGCAACCGGCTTTGCCTTTACCTCAATACCATAGCATGGCCACGTCCACCGGTACTACGGCAGATCAGGCTCGTCATCGTCCCGTGTACGGTGGGCTCGTAGCCGACGGCAGCGGCGGTGGCGGCGCCGAAATACAGCGGTGGCAGCAACAAGAGGGTCTCCAGGCCTCCTGGGCTGGTAGCGGATATGGTGCTAGTCGCACCAGGGGCGTCCTCGTACAACGGCAGTCCCCTTTGGGAAATTTCTACCCAATGCCCGCGCAGCAACTACCGGTCCAGCAGATGCCGCTGCCGCCGCTGCCCCCGCCGCCGGAGCCGGAGCCGCACCTGCAACCACCACCGTGTGGGCACTACTCATGTAGTTGTTACCAAGGCGCCCAGTTACCGTACACGCAGCACGCAATCCGAAATGTACCGTTTTACTGCGCGAGTGCGGCACCCAACCCAGTTTCCGCTGGTTGCCCAACCTGCGGCAACACCGGACATCCACACAGCCACCTCCTGCCAGCTAGTGGCACGACAAGTCAATACTACAGCATCAACAACTGCTACACCAGCGGCGATATCGAGATGAACGAATTCGCCGCTGCTGGTGCTGCTGGTGCTGCTGGTGCTGCTGGGGGTATCACAGCTGCAGGTAGTTGCTGCCAGGCGGCTGCTGAGGCTGGATCTCTCTTAGACACGGTGTACGGCAACGCCTACGGTGCCCCTGCAGCACCTCCTACATCATGTGGTCCGCTAGGGCCGCCAGTAGCGCCGCCACCACATCACCGCGGCACCCAACACTTTCAGTTATTCCAGCAGTACCAGCAGCATTATCGCCGCCATGAGCAACAATACCGCCAATACACGGCGGAACCACAACCGCAACTGCAGCGGCGAACGGACCCGCGTAGCGGAACCGTGAACGGCGGCGTCACTGAAGCGGGTCGTGGGGTCAGCGGCGCGCCTTCATTTGCGGGTACGGCACTCTACCTGGGACAGACAAACGGGTTTGGCCCCCGTGCGTGCGTGGGGATCGTGGTACCGTATTTCTCGGCTTGGAGCCCTGCCTAGGCTGGTTGCTTTGGGGCGTGCAGGCTATGCCGTATCCAGCTGCACACAGTCATCATTTCCGCCTATTCACACCACCTTCCCTGCTGAACACAACAGATAACCTGGATCACTGGGACCGAGGTCAGGAGGGGAGGGGCAACGTGGAAGCCGGTAACGCCGTCGCTGGTCTAGCAACTGCAGCCACTGCTTCCGGCGCCGCAGCCTTTGACTCATCTCTTTCCCACCCGCCTGTACCTAGCCAGCAGCACCCGCAGCCTCAGCCGCAGCCCCTAGGTTCCACGTCCTCCCTGGAGGTCGCACCAGGTGGGCCCATGCAGGTTGGGCTCCCCACAGCGCCAACCGGGGGCAGCCCTGGGATTGGGCTGGCGCCGAACGGCGAGCAGCTGCAAGCTGCGCTGCTGAAACGACTCCGAAAACTCTCTCTGAAGCGCGGCATTGCCGGCAACAAACTTATCCAACGCGTCATCAGCGGTAAGGCTCCTCGTGCACGGAGCGATGTCCGAGGAACGCTTCGCATTCGCACCAGGTCCGCCGCCATTGATAACCCGTACAGCGGAGCCGTAAATGCTAGGGTTTGCAAGATCATCCCTTCCCAGTTGGTTCGGAGGAAGCGCGACAGTGCAAGCTCCCAGTTCAAGGGTGTCAGTCGGTGAGCGACGGATCGATCTTGCCATAGAGAGGGTGTTGTGGCCGGCGCACCGTGCATGTGTTCATGAGATTCACTTAAGCCGCATCCATCGTAGCCACGCCACGCCACGCCACGCCACGCCACGCCACGCCACGCCACGCCACGCCACGCCACGCCACGCCACGCCACGCCACGCCACGCCACGCCACGCCACGCCACGCCACGCCCAAGCAGCCTGGCCCACCCGACCTACGACTATCAGGGCTTATTTACCATTTTACACATTGAGGGCTATAGCAGTGACAGCTTGTCGATAAAACAGCAGCTTGTAACGGCCTTCTGCTCTCTCCCTCTTTGGCCCCGACCCGCCACGCCCCGGTCGTTTTCAGACACCGGAACACCAACAAATGGGAAGCTCACTTGTGGGACCCCTCGGTACGGCGCGTTGGATTCCGAGGGAAGAGGGCCTGGGGCAGGCAGTTTTACTTGGGGGCGTACGACACGGAGGTTGAGGCGGCCCAGGCCTACGACAGGGCGGCCATCGTCTTCTGGGGAGTTGGTGCCATCACCAATGTGAGTTCAGGGGGAACTAGTTTCGTCGTGCGTAACTTCAAACATCATGTTTGCGGAGGCTCCAATGCCCTGAGCTGCGGGCATGTGGAGGGCGCACTTTACCAGCGGAGTGTGCACACACGTCTTTACTTACTTGCACACACAGATGAGCGCACTACACACAGGCGTTCATATTTTCCATACCATTATCGCATACATGCTGTGTTTATGCAACGACTTTGCACAATCTATTGTGATATTGCCTTACATTTCTTCATTACGCATGCATTCCCAATGACGACGCATTTGGTTCCCAGTTCCCGCTGGAGGTGTACGGCGAGGAACTGGAATCTCTGCTACAGCTGACCAAGGAAGACCTAATGAACTCGCTGCGGCGGCGGGCCTACGGCTTCAGCCGGGGCGAATCTCAGTACCGCGGCGTGACTCGGCACCGTGCGTCGGACTTGTGGGAGGCGCGGATCGGCAATATGTTCGGCAAGAACTACGTGGTGCGTGTGGGGCTGGGTGCTTGTGAGTGGTTTGCTAGCTATGTGGGGCTGGGTGCTTGAGTGGTTTGCTAGCTGTGTGGGGCTGGGTGCTTGTGAGTGGTTTGCTAGCTATGTGGGGCTGGGTGCTTGAGTGGTTTGCTAGCTATGTGGGGTGGGTGCTTGAGTGGTTTGCTAGCTTGAGTGGTTTGCTAGCTGTGTGGGGGTTGGTGATCACCGGGCGGCAAGCTGTTGAAGGATGCGTCCTTATGTGAACCGGTCCAGGCGCGGGGACCCATATTGCGTTGCCGAGAGCATCCAAATCAAAGGGTGTATGATTCCTTAGCACGTCCCAATACTCCTAAGCCCGGTTGTTGTTACCCGGGGGCGTTTCCTAACCCCATCACCCCAACCCTATCCCCCCACCCTACCCACTACGATGTGGTGCAGTACCTGGGGCTCTTCAACTTGGAGGAGGCGGCCGCCATGGCGTACGACTTCGCCGCCCTGTACCGCGATGGCCCCACTGCCCTGACCAACTTCCATCCTGAAGGCTACTTGCACGAGACCACCGGTAGGGTAGCGGTCGCAACCGGGGTGCCCAACCTACCGACAGCAGCAAACACGGGCACACGCTGGTGCACACGGATTGTCATGGGGTTTCTTTCATTGGCTTCTACATTAAATCGTACTTGGTGGCGCGGTTCGGGCTAGTGTCGGAACCTCTGTTGTTGAAATGGACCTCTGTCTCCCCCTCCTTCTAGGTGCTCTACTTCCCTTCTCCTGGCTTCCGGAGGTGGTCAAGTCGGGATTCGCCAAGTGGCCCAAGGCGGTTCTGTCGGCTGCTGGGGATCCGCGTGCGGCCCAACCGAACAATCGCAACCAGCGGCCGGCTGCCGCAACGCCGGTGGCCGGGCCCGCCACGCCGTCCCTGGGCAAGTCATCGGGCCCTTGGTGCCAGAGGCGGCCAGGAGGTCCGACGGTGGAGGCGGCGGCAGCAGCAGCGGGCGGTGACCTCAATACTCAGCGCGGCTCTGGGGAAAATGGCCCTGCCGCGGGAACATTAGAAATCTAAGTCTTCAACCCTTCATCGGTGATGCATTGGTGAGTCTAGTCGTTCAAACATACCTGGATACGTATACATACATCTGCACGTCCTGTATGTGGATTTTTAATTTGACGCCTGGAAATAGGCTTTGGTCGCGAGTGTGAGGACGCAAAAGAAATGCCTTGCCGCCCCACCAATATCCTTCAGCTTGCCAAGCTCGCATTCAGTCCGCAAGTCCGAGATAACCGTGTATGCTGTGAAGTACAAAGTGGAACCTTCAGCCCAGATCTGCTATCCGCGTCTTCGCTAGATGTTGCTTCCCGCAGCAGCTACACCAGCTGCGGTGGTGAGGTGCGTCTTTCGCCGCGGTTGGGGCTGTTGCGCCGGCGGGTTCGCCCCCTGCCACCAGCTCCGAAACGACGAGTGACTGGCCCAGTGCAGGTAGCAGCAGCAGCAGCAGCAACAGCAGCTGGTGTCAGCGGTTCGCCGTCGTCGTTGTCGTTGTCGTTGTCGTGGTGGATATGCGAGGTAGGCCGCGTGTCGTGTATGCGCCAGGTGATCTGTGCGGGCTTGATGCTTGAAATATTTTTAAGCCTGTTTTTACTTTTTAACGCTTCTAAATGACCCCCATATAAATTTCTGCTTAAAGATTGTAAATGTAAAATTCCGTCGGTTAATTTCATAACTGTTTTTATACTCTGAAGGGTGGAGTCCGACCAGGACGGTGGTGGTGGCTCGACCTGGATGGTGGACCAGCTGCAGGCGCCGGTGATGGCGAGGTAGCGATTACAAAGGGATAAACGACGTGTAATTTCTGTGCACGTGGCTTAGTTGTGAAATAGCAGGTGAAATGATGTCAATGTCGGGCAATCGCGATGGGAAGGCGAGGTGATATGACAAATTGTTAGCGCGTATGCATCTAAAGGCAATTCTCGTGAGTCTGTGGGCAGGAAATTAATAGGTGTTATCTGCCGATATACTGTTTAGCGGAAGAGGAAAGCAGGATTGTGAGGCAAGTGCTAGGGTATGAATGGGTATCCTTTCCGCCGTGTATTTGCGGTTAGCTTACATCCTTATCGTTTTACAAGGCTTGGAATGTTGTTTCCCAGCGACGCTGGTTGTTCCCCGCTACTTGAATGTATGCATCAGCAAGGGATAGGAAATTATGCATTACGTCGTGAGGATTTGGGGAAGTCGAACGTCTGGCAGTGAGGCGCATGTAGAAACTTTGTGCCAATTCGCTCGTAGTGCGTGTAGCTATGTGGCAAGTTGCCTCTTTGTGCGCTAAGGCAGAGTAAGTACGCTGCGAGATGCAGAACCTGAAAGAAGTAGCACGCAAGCTGCACAAAACCATATGTATGTCTGTGCCGATTAAGACTAGTTTTCCTTCTTTTGTAACGGCGAAACATTCATCCACAATTTGATCCATTCGAATATATAATTTAACTGACGTCCTTCCTCGAGATGCTCAAAGCGGACTTATATGAAACGACGACTTACAGAAAAATGTATAATCAGCAGCTGAAAACCTGACCGCTACGACTATGGAGATGCTGCAGGTTTTTGTTTTGTATTCGCTGTAGCGTTCGTTCTTGCGTAATATTACATTCCGATCTTTACGCCAGTGTCTGCATCTACACTCCGATAGCACCGTCTGTAAACGGAAGATATGTCAAAACACAAGCAGGCAGGATTAACACGTCCACAACCACTTCGAGACATGCGAACGAGAAATACACATAAAATGGTACTTTAAACGTCAACTTTACGACTCCAAAGGGCAGAGATTCGGCACTCTCGGACAACCACCAGTGGGCCGCACGGACCGCAGCTCAGCTCCCCTAATACTCCCCTGCCTCAGCCATAAACACGTCGTGATCACCTCCGTCCTCAGCTCCGACATCCTTCATCTGACAGCCAACTGATACGCGATATCTGCCATGCCGTTCGCCAAGCACTCCGCAACACGCGCCGTTTACGTTGACGCACTGCCCAACCGTGCAGCGTGTTGGGATCGTCGTTCGTCCTTACCGTGTACATGGAATAAGTTTGTGTGTGCTTCACTCTATTGAGCCCAGCTTCACCGACCTAGCCTCGACGGAATCTATCACACCATCTTGGCTACACCCGGCCGAAATGCGGTCCATCAACCGCAGCCTCTACTCCACATCTACCGTGTGCACCAGCGCCGTACGTCAGAAGCTAAACCTTGACAAACCAGTATCCCTCACATTCCCGAGCCAATCTCGTGTTATTTATCCAGTCGCTTTGGCCTGTCTTAGATAGCTGCTACTTGCGCTCAGCCATCCCCAGCCCAGCCATCCGAAACCCAGCAGGACAACGCCACCCCGACCGCGGGGCGATCGGCGCGGGATTATCCCGGGAGGATAAGCTCCATTCCAGCGAACCAAACCTCCATTAACTCTTAACACACGCAACCGGTGCCAGCCAAAACATCCATCGCCCCGCATCCTCCTAACTGACGCCGGGCTGAACTCGACTCCCTCTCGAGCCAACTCACATGTCCACAGCCATCAGCCCATTGACTTCATTTCAACTCTTGTACTCCGGGTCGAAAGCCGGTGCATGGTACTGCCCAGGCAGCACGCCACGCATCTCCGCGCCCAAAGGCGCCGCGTACATGTTCTTCCATAGCCAGCTATCCGGCGGAATGGAGCCCGCCTTGGCCGCCTCAACCGCATCGTCGATCTCCTTCTTGATCTCCCGGTCCAACCGCTTGAACTCGGCAGACTCCACGCCGTTCGCCAACAGCAGCTTCTTCACACGCTCAATTGGGTCACGCTCCGTGCGCATGGCGTTGATCTCGTCGCGCGTACGATAGGTCGACCCCGGGTCCGACATCGAGTGGCCGTGGTAGCGGTAGGTGTCCATCTCCATAATTATGGGTCCGTTGGCGAGGGCGTAGGCCTTGGCGAAAGCGACGGCCTGCTTGACCGCCAGCACATCCATACCGTCCACCTTGATGCCCGGGATGTAGTCACCGCGGGTGTAGAAGTTGGGCGACTTGGCCGCGCGCCACTCTGCGGTGCCCATCCCGTAGTGGTTATTCTCGCAGACGAAGATGGCCGGCAGGTTCCACAGGCCCGCCATGTTGAGTGCCTCGTACTTCTGGCCCTGGTTGGCGGCGCCGTCGCCGTACATGGTGATGCACACGTTGGGCTCGCCGCGGTACTTGTGCGCGAGCGCGATACCGGCGCCCAGGGGGATCTGTGCACCCACGATGCCGTTGCCTCCGTAGAAGTTGTTCTTGCGGTTGTAGATGTGCATAGAGCCGCCCAGGCCGCGGGTGGCGCCCTCGCGCTTGCCCATGAGCTCCGCCATCAGCTCCAGCACAGTGCCGCCGCGGCTGACGTGCTGGCAGTGGTCTCGGTACGAGGTGATGATGGAGTCCTGGAGCGTGATGGCAGCCTCGATGCCCGTGAGCACGGCCTCCTGGCCATCGTACAGGTGGCAAAAGCCGCGAATGAACTTGGCCTTGTACATCATATCCGCCTGCATAGGGTTTGAGATAGTTGGGGCAGTAGTCAGCGGCGGTATTGGGAATAATGATAAAAAAAGATCCGGTAACGTGGGACGTGTTTGGGACATGTAACGGGAAGAAGATTTTTGTAGATAGACGTGCCATGTGGGTCAGGTGCTAGGCAGGGCCCAGGTTACACTGTAAAACTGGCAGGACCGAGTTATGGCGACGTGGCCCACGTCGCAGTCGCGGACTGCTGGGACCGCGGGTGAAACCCCTGACAGGTTAGGTGATAGGAATAAAGGGGTGTCAGGTTAGGCTGTCAGGCGGGGTTGGAAATGCTGGCGCAGGCTGTTGGGTGGAGGGTGCAAGGGTGGACGCTGGCCAGTTATCGAGGGCACACTGCATTAGACTGAGGCTTTTGGAAGGGGCCGGGCTATATTGTGAGACCCCTCTTGTAAGGCTCCTCGGTGATGTGGGACGTGAGGTTCAGTGAGCATACGTAGGTACCAGAGCCTGAGAGTTGCGGAAGGCGGACTGGCCATGCCTCTGCCAAGCAAATAGAATACCGGTCACGAAATGTACACCCATGAATATACAAGATTAGAAGGGCGAACAATCCCTCTGCGTAGCCCTGCTGCGTAACGTGAACAATGGTGCGGAAAGCCACGACACCTGGCCCCCCTTCCCATGTTCCTCATAGCCTGTACACCCGAATCCACCGCGCGCCCGACTCCGTATAATGATTTGGCACTTGAAGAATGCGCACGTGCCATACTTCGGCCCCAGACGCCTGCGAAAGAACCCAGCGACGCACCGCAATCTCCATGCGACGCATCTTGTACATAAGCTTGTAAAAACTCATCAGCTCCGAAACATTAGTTTCAACAATGTTGCTTGGTGCCTCAATGCGGTGCACCTTGAAGGGCATAACCTCAACTTTGATTGGCGCTGCTGCCGAGGCGAACATCCGTGCCACCGACATGCTTAGCTGTGATCCAGCCTGGGACTTAAGTCCCTGAATAGCCGCTGGAAGAGCCATGGCTCTAAAGGAACCTAGGCGCAATTAGGTACTCTACCAATCCGCCGCACGTGTTGGTGGCGCCCCGACCAAGCACCACAGTCTCGTAACAACTCTAATGTACCTTCTGCAACACAACGCCCATTCGACTACTGTTTTGCCTTCGGAACGGACACCGCAGGCGATTCACGACATCGTCGCACGACAGACGACACAATTTTCCGGCTATGTCCGCGTTTGCAAAGGATCCCTAACTATTTTATCGTATTTTTGCAGCAAACGTCTTACGTTACCACATGAGTAACATCACCAGTCCGGGAGTGCGACTCTCCGAATCTTAGCCAGCTTCCCCAAAGACCTCCAGCAAGTACTTGGACTTTAGCAGCTAGGACTTATGAGAGGTTGCTTACGGTAATCCTCACGGTTACCCTACCTTCCCGATTTCGCACGGTTACCTGAACCCTACCCTGAACATGCAAATAGACGTATTGCGGCACCGCTTTCCTGGTTTCCTGTCTGCGTGTAATGAGGCGCCTTGCACCTCAAAGCTGAACACAGGGATACATAAGCCGTTATTACGTCATCGATACGGTCCTTCAACCCGATCATGAGTCGTGGCACACACCACATGCATAGGATGCGGGACAAAACACAAGTCAACAAAAGACTGTACAGATCGTTGCCTTCGACCCGCTCAACCATCACCATACAAACCAGCCAGTATGGGTGCCATTCCAAGCGCTGGTGCCACGCATTATGTCCCATCTGTGTGCGGACACAAACCAAGCGCCAGGTGTGGGATGCATCTCCATGTACGCAAGAACCTACACAGCTTATCAAGGGTGACCAGCAGCCGTTACAAGGGTGACCAACAGGATATTACAAGGGTGACCAACAACCAACCGGTCAATAGCCGTACAGGCACAGCGGACTGACAGTCCTACTGCAGTGCCTTAAAACATAAAGGCACGGGTGACCAAAAAACAGCGACATACAGGTTAAGCCAGTTGGTAACCACAACCCAGGGTTTCCAGGCAAATACCTAGAGTTCCCAACCCTCCAGCAACCCTACTGATGGACAGGTATGCCACAATAACCGCTCGCGGCATGCCGCTCGGTTCGTGTGTACGGCGTCCGCACGGCAAACTCCACTGGCCCACCTACATGGGCCAGTGGGCCATGGGCCGTGGGCTAAGCAAAAGAGCATATGTCTGCGTATTATGAGCGTATTACATGTCTGCTCTCCCAACGAGCCAAACTTATACCTGGAGGAGCTGCTGCTACCTCGAAATTACCCGTGCACAGGCAACCTATGGTAGGGTAAATTGGTGAAGATAAATCGGATGCACACTCAATACGACTCTCTCATGGAACCGCTCGGGATTGCAACCCCTCTGCGGGATTGCCGTGTCCTACCTCGCCAACACACGGTGGTCCGAACATTCAAACTCGAATCTCACCACCCGTTTTCACGTTTATCACGAATCACCATCATTAACCCAAAGTTAAACACCAAGGAATATGTGAGAAGAGTGACCAACTTCTGTTGAATGCTCGCATATTGACTTCTTATTGCACACGAAGAGGGTAGGATCCCGGCTGGAATTGGGGAAGAGGGGCCACACCACAGTGCAGGGCAGGACGCGTGTTTACGTCTCTTCGTCCATGTGAATGATTGGATGAATAAATGAATGAATGAATGAACGAATGAAAGGGGTGTTACATTGTGGACGGCTTGCCGTACACATGTCGTATGGTCGAGTGCCGGGGCCCCTTAGCCAGGCTTAACCACAGCGCAAGGCGAGGCGTGCGGATATATCTGTTTGTCTGAACGAACGAATGAATGAATAAACGGGCGTTAAACTGTGAGCGGCTCGCCGTGCACACACGCCTCTGGTTCGGGTCGGTTCGGGTGGTGGTATCTTTTCGTTGAACACTTACACACACACTCACACACAATGAATGTATAAATGAGTACGGAGTACGGAGTACGGTAACCAGGCGTGTATGGTTCCTGCCACCTCCTGCCCCATGTACAGGAATCGAAAACAACACAGTACGCACGAGAGACACTTGTAAGTGCTCCCCTTACAGAGCTTCCATAAAATTCCTTGAATTCCCGCGATTCCGGATGCCTGCCTGAGAGTTTCCGGGCTGACCCCGCGATTGGTCGAAATTGCGCGGTACATGGGTTTAAATTGGCACGGGGGCTACACCCGGGACAAGTTAAATTGCCGGGACAAGCCTTGAATTGGCCTGTCGGGGTGTCGAATTGGCCTGGCAGGGACATTCCGACAGTCTGAATTGGCCTGTCGGGGTGTCGAATTGCCCTGGCAGGGACATTCCGACAGTCTGAATTGGCCTGTCGGGGTGTCGAATTGGCCTGGCAGGGACATTCCGACAGTCTGAATTGGCCTGTTGGGGTGTCGAATTGGCCTGGCAGGGACATTCCGACAGTCTGAATTGGCCTGTCGGGGTGTCGAATTGGCCTGGCAGGGACATTCCGACAGTCTGAATTGGCCTGTTCGGGGTGTCGAATTAGGGAAGCATCAGGATTTGTGCGACCGGGGCAGCCCAAAGAATCGCTCTCCCCGACCTACCCTCCTGCACACGTCACGACAAAATCTCGAGTCTCTATGCGGGCATTATACCAGCCCCTCGTTGCACAACGACTTGCTCAAACTTCCGGACTTCCAGAGCTGGAGTGGATGCGCGCACCGACCCCCAGCAGGACGAACTCCAGCAATCTCGCAGTATCTAACGCTGCGGGTCACCACCTGCATCTAGCCTTCCCGGGTAGCACCTCCCCGTGCAATCTACCCCTCACGGGGCGCGATGTTCGGAAGCAGTCTAACTAACCCAACTGACTGTGTCCTAGTGCCAGGCCCCTTGCAAACATCCCCACCGCGAGCTTGCCCAACATGTTCCCAACAAGCTCGGTGCTACAGTCATATGACGCGACACTCCGCCAACGTGCTCCATTCCCGGTGCACGCACTCACCAGTCGAGCCTTTCGCACGAATTTCCTAGCAAAACATCTGGAGCTGGAGCTGGAAACGCCCGTTTCACGGGAAAGGCCTATCACCTTCCTTTGGTAGCAAAGTACGCCCGCAAGTAGGCCTATCCTTCCGAGCTATCGTCTGGGGTGCACAACTTCCTTGAGGAAGTGGCTGCTTGCCTGAACGCTTTTATGTAAGCCATTCGAAAAAGTAAGCAGTGCAAGCAGTCCTCCCAGCTCGTGGGGATACACGCGCCATAATTTCGACATAGCGGGAATAATCCGCGTTATCTGCCGCCCTGCTACTGGACGGAGGAGCTCCTCGCGCTCATCCCCCGTGCAGGGCCCGCACATGCGCGCTCCGAACCCACGCAAAGGCCAGACCTGCCAGCAGGCCCCCGCGGGAGCTACCCCTGCCCCTGCTCCTGTCCCGGCAGGGGAAGTCCTGACCTCTGCAGGTGCTGTATCAGGTCGCTCACACACGACTCCATGTCTGGTACCAGCGAGTGGTAGGTCAGCAGCGCAGCGCGCGCGTAAATCTGAGGGAGGGACAGGACGTACAGGAGCAGTAGCAGCGGGGAAAGGGGAGGGGCAGTGCGCAGGGATCACCACTTAGGGTAATAATTTCAATCCCCTATAGGTGTTAACAAAACGTTTAATGACGCACAGGAAAAGGTTGGCTTGGCTGGGCATGCGAGCCGCGGCGGCTGCACAGATCCGTGATGGCGTTGTGGCGGCTGTAGGAAGGAGCATGGAGCATGGCCGGAAAGACGCGAGGGTGCAGAGACTGGCAGGCATACGAGGTGCTGGACGGCTACGATAGGAGAGAAAGGAAGGGCGGTGCAGTCGACACCTGTTGGGCGTTAGAGCGTCCCTGTTAGCCGCATTGCTTAGTTCCCCCGCCGTAGGCGCGTGGACAACTTTAGATCTCCATGTCAAGGAGGGTTGTCCCCTACTACACACCCGACATCACCAAACCCAGACTCGCCACCCGGTACTCGCCACCGTACCTCCCGCACGAACCATATCCACGCCAGCGCCATCCTTCGCAGGCTAAGACTACCCGGATCCTCTCACCCCCTCCCGTCCTCCCGGGTAACTCGTGATCCCCGACCCAGGCCCCGGTCCGGGCCCCACCCGCCCCGCAGACCCCCCGCTCACCAGCTTGGGCTCCATTGCTATGTACCTGCGGGGCAAAGGCGGACGTCGAGGGCGGTGAGGATCGGAAGACGGGACATTGCACCGCGCCCTAACCATAAAGGTGATACGCCCCGACGCCCCGACCCGATCAAGTGGGTTGGAGTGCTTCCATTGACCACAACGCCCTACCACGTATACACAACCCTACAGCTTTCCATCCCCCTCTCTTAGCGTGACATCACTTCTTTTTTTCCCATCATTCCATCACCATCATCATCATCATCATCATCATCATCATCATCATCATCATCATCATCATCATCGTCACCCTCGCCTGCGCCCCTACCCCACAACACCTCACCTGGCCGCAATGGCCTGGTTGGCCTGCACAGCCGCACGCATCCCCTCCGGGTCCGAAGCGGCGGCCGCCCTCGCCTCAGCCAGCACCCGCAACACGTCCAGCGGGTCGTGGGGGTCCTTCCAAAACTCCAGGTAGTGCACACCGGGTACCTGCAGGGCACAACGGGGCCGCACAGCGCGGAGGGCGCACCCAGGTTCGCGGTGGTCGCAACAAGAGCGCCACCTTTGCTAGCAATCGAGGACCACCCGGGTGTCCAGGGTGCTTATCACTGGCTGGGGTGCTGGTTGAGGAAACGCTGGCCGGCAGGATGGTGACATCAGCCGCGGCGCTGCACCGCATTCGGACCTAATCTTTGTCACTTCTCGCTTGTCATCCATCCATCTACGTGGGCAGCCATCAGTCAAGTAGCGCCTGGATGGGGCGGTTCGGTTCGCGAGCACAACGACATCGTGGTACCGTACCTGCAGTCGGCTGTAGTACTCGATGTACGGGCTCCTGCAAATCGCGGGAGTGGGAGAACGGAAACGGTGAAGGGGACGTAGGGGGACGTGAGCTGGAGGCAATGGCGTATAGTGCGGTTTGCAGGCAGTAAGCAGAAGAGAGGCGACTGCACGGCGGTGGTAACTGGTGCACTTCCGTACTTCCCATCCTCACCCACCAATGCATCACATCGCCCATCAAGACAACACCCGCTGCGCAACCCTCCCACTGCTCCCACCCGGGGCCACAACACATATCGACCAACGTGAAGGCAGAACCCCCCTTCACCTGCTTTTGAGTATGACCGAGTCTGTTGCCATGAGCATCCCCAACCGGGTGGATCCCGCCAAGCCGTCCATGTGGAGCAGGTAGCGGTAGCGGGCGTGGTCGCGAGGGGCAGTGGCCAGCGCCTGACAGTACCGCGAAACACAGACAAGGAAGCGGACAGCAGACAGACAGAGAGACAGGGAGACAGAGAGACGGCTGAACATACGGACAGGTACGCAGGCGAAGCGGTGGCATGCAGGCGCCGGACTGCAGCGAGTCATCAGCTAGTCAGCCAACAGCATCAGGCAATCAGGGCGGAGAGCGGGAAACGGTGGGTGCAGGACGTGGGAGCACAGGCTTCAAGTTCGGGGGATGGCAGGGGGCCTCGTGCGGCGGCTGCAGGGCGGCTAACATGGCGAGGAGAGGTCATATTACTCGCTGGCCCGGTCTGGCCAGCCAGAGACCGGGGCTAGTAAGGAGACGATGATGCGGATTCGACTTGGACCAGCGTTCTGACAGCAGCAGCAACAGCAGCAGCAGCAGTCGCGGCGGCAGAAGAAGTACCCGAGTGCCACAGCCTGGCAGACCCACACGCAGGAGGCGATACGGGATCGACCAAACTCGTGACGAAATTACCAGCCTTGCTAGGGGGGAAAGTGGACACCACCAATCACTCTCCTTCTCTCCCTCCCCAACCCTTCCTCCCTCCCTCCCCCTCCCTCGTGACCCTTGAGAGAGGGGGTGATGGTGGGTCTCTCATGTGGTCCCGCCCTAAGCCACGACATATAGCCACGACATACCGCGTGATATTGGGGCCTATTTGCCGACCCGCCTGCCAGCCCCACCCTACCGGCCCCCTGCCCTCCTGATCCCGAGCTTCCTGTTCGCATTTGGTCTTGTTTCGTTTGGATCCTGCTTTCCTCCCTGGCCCCTCTCCCTGCAAATCCTCACTCGCCTTCTTGAGTGACACGTCACGCTTGTACGGCCCTTGCGAGCCCAGCCTGCCCCGGAATGGGCGCACCAGCCGCACATCCAGATCGCTCCGGAACCAGCCCGCGGCGGACACGTTGGCGAGCAGGACGCGCGGGCAAATAGGGTGCAGGTCCGGGTATAGCGGGCAGAAAGCGCTTCCGCTAAAAAAGGCTGTGTGGAAGAGGCGCAGGTGGGTCCGGAAAGAGGCGGGGCGGCCAGTTTGGAGAGGGCATGGGAGGCAAGTCGGGCAGCGATAAGGTAGAGCACCTGCTGGGGGCTGAGGGTTGAGGGCGAAAGGCGCAGTGATACAGGACAGACCTTCCGAAGAAGTGGTGCCCCAAAGGAGAAAGGAACAAGATGCCCAAAAACGTCCGCCGTGCAGGGGCTGGAAGGGTGGGTCGAACAGCGTAAAAGGTTAACGCTATTCCGGACAGCACTTGACCCTCGTTCAAGCGCGTCTGTAGCCACTGGCGAGCGGACACGGCACACCCACCAGGCCTGCGGCCATAATTTCCCCCTGTCATCCCCCCAACTCTCGTCATCTTCTCCCAGTCCTCGGCCTTGCTCTATTAATAGGAACCTCCTCACATAGCCACCGCGCAGCTGGCCCAAGCAGCAGCCTTTCACCGGAATCGGGAACCAGAGATCCGTAACAGCCCCGCGGAAGGTTCCGAACCCGCCAAGTCCCACACGCGGCATGGAGCTGGGCCCAGGTCATCCTGAACTCACCGACGTCCTTCTTCTGCTCCCAGGGAAAGTACGACAGGCTACGTGGAGCCTGTGCACAAAGTATAGTGTACGGCATGTACACAAGCGTCAGCAGGGCGGGTGCGATCCAAGGGGCTGCAGTGCTCCCCGCAGCGGCATGAAGATCATGCCGTACTGCGTGTCGAGGAGTACGCGGGGCCAAGCTGCAGTTAGGCCACCTTCCGCGGGCTATCGAGTGCTTTGGCAGCACTGGCGCTCATGGCAGGTGTAATGAGGTCAGACTAAGTTGTACACAAGAAAAAAGCCACAGCGGGGTGTAAACTACTAACGAAACTACCAAAGAGGAGCTACTTTGGTGATCCGTGTGGCCTCTCCACCCATGCCTTCTAGCACCTTCCTATTGATTTCAAGCATCTACGTGCTGCGTTCTCTCCTGAGTAGGCCAGGCCAGGCCAGGCCAGGCCTTCTCCATCCCCCAAACCCCAGCTCAAAGGTGCCGTGCGGGACACGTTGTCCTCTCCCCACGCCGAACTCCCCGTCTTCTGACACAAAGGTCACAGACACCAGCAACGGAAACCCAACCCTAAAGACTCACGTAGGCTACAGTCGGCAACAACAGGTCCATGTCGTAATGCCGCCGCGGGGACTTCTTGCGGTCCACGTGCTCCGCTTGCACACCTGGCGGCAGATCCAGTGACGTCTCCGCTACAAACCGCCGCACCATGTCCCACAGCGGGTCGGGTTTCCCGACCTCTGGAACTGCTGCAGGCCTTGCAACCAAGGCCTCTGTTCGTTTGACACTGCAGCTGCTGCCATTCTTACCCGCTGATGCTGCGAGTCGCGCCACATTATACGGCAGTTGCAGCGGCTTTAAAAGCTTGCCGCCGAGGCGACCGAGGGAGGCAGCGGGACCGCCAGTACTGCTATTGCCTCGCGTCGAGGCATCTCCTTCCGAATCTGCTCGGGACACCGCCTGTTGTTTTTGTTTTTGTTCCTCCTGTTGCTGCTTGTCCTCCTGTTGCTGCCGCTCTTGCAGTTCGGTCCAGGGCACCTGCCACCACTTCTGCAGGGCAAAGGACATCCCGCATGCGTTGCTGGACGATAGAGCACACGGGTGTCAGGACGTGCATGTAGGACTTGCATGTCAGCACGGAGGTGAGGATGCCAGTTCCCTCCTTCCAGAACCCTCCTTCCCCCTAGAAAGAACAACCAATCCAGAACGCCAGGGGGAGAATGCGCGAGATAGAGATTGCAAGCCAGCGCACGCGCAGAAAGGTAGAAATGCGCTCGGCCTATAACTGCACTCGCCTGGTAGTGATGTGCGTGGGTTGCTGGGGAAATTCGCATTGCGCGCGGAGCCCTTTAACGGGAGCCTCCGATGGATAGCGCCCGCTGCTATCCTCATCCCTCCTAGCTTTCCCCTTGTAGTTCTACCCATGTCCACATCGGCAGACGGCAGTGGTAATTTACAAGCCTACGCCCCTGCCCCTGCCCCTTTCCCTGCCTGTCTCAGCTGGCGGGTCGGGCTTGTAGCCACATAAGCACTATCCACGACACGGACCTGTTCGCCTCAAGAACCCACCATCAGCGACAACACGGGCGCCCGCGAGTTGTAGCCGAATCGCTGCATGTTGTCTGCGTGGGCGGCCACATCGCGGCGAGAGTTCCGTCCCCGGGACGTGGGGATATTAAGGCAGGCGACAGAGGGCGGAATGCAGGTGCCCTGTACAAAGTCCCTGTTTCTTGGTATCCGAAAGTGCAACGGAATGACCGCCAAAGCAGATTGCTGCAACAGAGAAGGGTAACGACATGGGACTGCGAGGTAGCTCCGATCTAGGCCAGCCCGATATTTTTGGGGTTGATATCGCATGTCACTCTTCACGTCAAGGGCACCCGTGCTCGTCCTCTCATCGTTTCATCTCCTTCTTACTTGCCCTCCGTGCTTGCCGTTGACGGGTTGGGCCTCTGTACAGGGCCTGCATTTGAACAACCCCTGTTGACCTACCTGCTGCATTGATGACGAAGACCATGTCCGGCAGCCGATAGCGTGGGGGCTGCAAATAAGCTGGAGGTCGCCGGGACCTCCAGCCCTCCAGCCGTGAAGCAATGGCCTGGTGGATCAGCTTGAGCTGCATCGCCACAGCATGTCGCGGGGCGGGGCATGTTGGCGTCCTTACGGGTTGGAGAACAACCCTGTGTGCCATATGCAGTGCAACTCGCCAGTTCACACGCACGCACGCACACACACACACACACTCTATACACAGCGCGACGCTGCCACCGTACTGCTATCCAACGGCACCGCCTTGCCACAGTACAGCATTGCGCCCACCACAGTACATTCACTATGTAACCCAAATCAATCAAACACTGTCAATTAGCGCGCCGGTGCTGAGTGATAACTGACAGCACATGTAAACGTGCAGTGGATTGCTGTGTCCTGCACTGCCTCACAAGCGATACCCTTTTTGTGGCCTCACTTGAGCCTGGCATGGGGATGAGCACACGTCGGGTGAGTTTGGTGCTAGCAGCGGCCAGTCGAAGCGCGAGGGCTGGGGCGTGCTACCTCCCCTGCCCTCGGGCCCCCCGGCCCCGTCGCTGCCGTTGCCGCCGCTGCACTGGACTGGGTCGAGAAAGTGCCAGGTTTGGTTGTAAATGATCACAACACGGAGGCTGTGAAGGAAACTGTGGGACCGGAGGACACGGCGTGAATGACAACACGCGGGTTAATAAGAGGGAGAGGCAGGCGGGGTAAGAAGGAAGGCGGGTCACGCGGGCAGCCGGTAAGGATCCGAGCGGTTAAACCCCAGGGTCCAGGAAGAGAAGCAGCGAGCGACTAAATAGACGAGAACCCGTGGCCGCGAAGATACTCATGGCAAAAGATTCCGTCCGCCTTGTGGCCTTTCCGGTAATTCCCACTGAAAAAAAGAAGCCATTCTTTTCGCAATTCCCCCGCTTCCATGAAAATGCTCATAAGGTGGGGCATGTTATGTGGGGCATAGAGAGAACAATAGAAGCATGTCCCGTACTTCTGGTTTTCCCGAACCGCATCATACATGCTGTGGAGCTCCCCGACCGTGTGGGCGATGTCGTCGCACGTGATTCCGCGGCTCTTCCAATATGCCACCTCCGGGCCCAGGGCAGCCCTGCGGATAGGTTTGCAGGCCGAACTGGTCAGCACAACAGTAGAGTGCAGCGGTTGCGATGGCAACGGGGACCCCGCACGCGGCGCCATGCGCGCTGGTAGCCGACGTGAACACCCCTTAAAAACACATCAGGAACACGCCAACGCGCCGATTGTTGTTAATAAATCTCGGTGCAACCTTGCCGCGCCTCTCACCCGCGGGCCTCCTCCCACCACACACCACGAAACCCTCCAAAGCAAACGTGTGGCCACCTGGCACGCCCGCCCAAGAATGTAAACGTGCCCTTGGCTTACTCAAGGAGACCGGTTATGGTGTCCTCAACCTCCATCCACCCGTACTTGGACAATGGTATTTCCGTCACGGGGTAAGAGCCCGTGAAATTCTGAAATTGGGACCTGGTCCGTCGGGCTCGTCGTGGCTTCGCAACAGCGTGCACGGAGTCCTTGAGGCCCACCACTTGCACAGTCAGCCAGGAAGTGTATATTAACCATCCCATTGCAATAATCAGCAATTTGGCAAAACCCCATCTTCTGGACATCCCGTTACTGGGTTCGCGGAAGGTGCTGGGTGCTCCGCATCACTGGAACATGATGCATAGTACAGGAACTGCGTTATCCATGCTGACTCTAGCTAACGGAATGCGTAAACTCGCTCCGATGTGCAGTTTGCGCCATGCTGTTGAATTTTGTAGGCTAGCAGTCGTACACACTGTAAACTGCAAGTTTTCGCTCTCAATCCAGTTTCCGTTGTTGGCACGTTGTTGATTCACACCCTTCAAATATGAACCGCTAGACTGTGTAACGGATTCCTTCGGGCAAAATGGCTGAGGGCCACGATAAGTACCTGGAGACCCTCAACTTTGTGGTTAATTTTTTGCACGAAGAAGGTTTTCATAAGGCACATAACGTGTTGCTGCAAGAATTTAGCACGCGACTACAGGGTTCGGCAAGTCCGAGCGCGGAGGGAGCTATTTTCGCGACTTCGCGCCAATCCATATCGGCATGCTCCGCTCCGCCATCAACCTCCGAGTATGGAGAACGTGCTTTGGAAGCTTTGTCTCCTCCGCGTAGCAAGTCTGCTCAGGCAGGGCCAAGCTGGTAAGATTGAATGGTGACGAGAGTCTCCCCCTTCGAAGGGTGAGTACGTTATGCCATGAGCGTTTGCCTTTGATCAACAGGGAGGGCTTTCCGGGACCACCAGCTCAGCCTAAAGCAGCTTCCACAGCAGGAGCGGTTGAAAGTGCGCCACTTCAAGGAGCATCTGCAATCCCTAAGCAGACGGCAGCTAGCCCTCCAGCAGCCGCGCCAGTGCGTGCTGGAAAGAATAGAGTGTCCCGGCCTGCCAACCAGCGACATCGACGTAAGTCTGCAGGGAGGTTGAAGTGGTTGATGTCGGGGACATCTTTGACGCATTTTCCACATGCTTCATGCAGCCATCTGGGATGGTGAAGTGGACGACTATGAAAACATGGAGGACCCTGGCTACAGCAGGCGCGACGTGCCAAGCCAAGCGCGCTTCGCGGAGACTGAGTTGGATGTGTGCAGTGAGGACGGCAGTGAGCGCGCCTACTTCATGCACCAGCCAGGTGACCTCAATTACGATGACATTGAGTCAGATCAAGCCTCAGCATCTGACCCGGAGGGCATAACTGCTGCAAGCAGCGTGCAGTCCGGGCAGTATGGGGCCTTGTCGGGTGACGCGCACGACGAGACGTGGGACCTGGGCCCAACCGACATCAAGTTCGCCGAACCAGTTAGCACGCCCAGCAAGAGCCCGGAAAAGCAGGAGCCAGAGGAGCGCCGGCCCGTGCTATCTCGTGTGGAGTCGCTAAGCAGCTCCTTTAAGGATTTCGAGATGGAACGGGGCTTTAATGCAGACGGCGAGGCGGAGGGCCAGATGTCCTCCAAGGTGTCGGAGTCCGAGCACGCTGCCGACCCGGAGGTCATTGATTTCCCTGTCACAGTGGTCAATTACGAGGATGTGGAGCTGTTCCGGCGCAACCGGCAGAGCCCCACGTCATCCATGGACGTTACGCGTGGCTCGCTAGCCCCTTCAGTAGCACCTTCAGAGGGACAGGCGTCGGAAGGAGTGGGCGCCAAGGAGCGCAGCCGCCGCAAGGGATCCGCCAAAAACATGCTGCTGAAGACGTTAGCAGCAGGGTGAGACCTGTATAGGACACACGAGCTCAGCTCATGGGAGTGTGGATTATCATTGGCCTGTGGGGGGCTTCTGAAGTCGCTACGATAACTTTTAGGTGTAGCCTCGTGTGTAGGCCGTGTCCCGCACGCCAGGCCTTGCTGTCTGAGAAGTTGTCTTACATGCTTAATTGCCGGACGTTGGCGACCTTGAACCCCATGTAGGAGAAGCAATGATACCCGAGGCAGTGGTGCTGCCGCGGGTAGTGGCAGTGCAAACGCAGGTGGAGGGTTTAGCTTTCCCGTAACGCCGCCTTCAGATGAGCCGGAGCAGCGGCTATTCACGTCGTGGCCTTCAGTGCGCAGCAGTTGCACATCAGAACCAGTCGCAACATCAGACGATGATAATGCGCTGCCTGCTGAGTACGCGGATGACGGTGAGCATAACAGCAAATACTCGCTTTTGGATGCCAGGGCTGCTAGTGCGGTGTTGAGGTGTTTGGGTTGAACAGGTCTGACATTGCAGCGGGGATGTGCCAGTTTCATCTCGTCGGCATCTCGTCCGGTAGCAGGTATGCTATTGACTCCATATTTGTTGCCTGCGGGACACTCACAAGCTACGGAGAGCATTGACATCTGTCGGAACCCACTCCACTGAATATAGCGGAATTTCGTGGGCACAATGCAGGGGTGTGACCTGCATCGTACGATTGTCTTTAGGTATGCAGATCAATCGACCGTGGTACTCACGTTGCCGTTGGTTCAAATGGACTATGTTCCTGCCTG
The DNA here is from genome assembly GCF_000143455.1 of Volvox carteri f. nagariensis. Classification (NCBI taxonomy): domain Eukaryota; kingdom Viridiplantae; phylum Chlorophyta; class Chlorophyceae; order Chlamydomonadales; family Volvocaceae; genus Volvox; species Volvox carteri. Next base: position 512,258 of record NW_003307616.1, read on the forward strand.
CTTGAATTCTGTGGCAACAGAGTACTGCAAGTACCGCCTAAGCAGCCGTAGCACGTCGCTGGCGGCACAGGATTTCCCTGCGGAGCGCAAAACCACTGACGGTGACGCGTCGGGAGCGCCGCCTAGCCCCGATGGGGCTTCCACCTCTGGAAATAACGCGGGTCTAGTGGATGCTGCTGACGTGGGGTTGGAGTGGGAGTTTAAGCCTCCAGTGGATCGCCTTGTCGAAGGGGAACGTGAGCCGTCATTGGAATTCTCCACACCCAATTCGGACGACGAGAGCGCAGGGACACCTAAAGCATTGAGTTTAGCTGCCAGTGCCCAGCAACCTGATTTGTGTAGCGCAGCTTCACAGGAGCCAGCGTTTCATGCAGAGGGGATTCCAGCAGAACTGGCGGCCGTGGACGCAGCGGTCACCCGGCTTACGTTGACTGGTTCTGCCGGGGCAGCATTGGTGGACGTGCTCTCGCTAGCTGTCGACGACAGCTCCATGGTGGCAGTGGCAAACGTAGCTGCGACAGGCATGGAACAGGTAGCTCAGCCTCCTCCATCTGTAGACGCCACCGAACGAAAGGGTACGTTGTCACAGGGAAACATTTGTGGGTTACCGGGCACCACGTCGTAGATTGAAGTTTGGTAACGCCTGAGCGGTCCTTTTGGGAGGCTTGGGCGTACAGAAGAGCGAAAATGCATGGTGTAACCCCGAGTCGTCAATCTGGTTAGCAGCCAACGATTGGCACGGGGCATGTGAGGTGGTAAAGCACCCGGGGACGAGTATAGGGGCGGGGGGATATCCTGCTGTTCAGCGCCTTTGGTAAGCCCAAACCTGTGCGATGATAAAACTTTGTAGATTCGTCCCAGCTGGTGGCGCACAGCATCCATTTTGACGTGGAGGAGCTCAGCGTTGAGTCTCAGGTCGGTCTGGATTTGGAACCTACTTCACAGTCGCCGGCCGCTGTTGGCCCTTCGGCCAACCACATGCGCCATGACCGAGTTCCCCACCAGCATCCACAACAGTCAGAGGGGCATGGGGTGAAGGTTCTTGGCAGAAGCGATCTTGCGGTTGCGTCCTTCTCTAAGCCAGCTTCTTATGATGGGAACGAAGCGGACGTGGATGAGCCGCTCGACGAGCAAGGCGACGACGTGGATGAAAGCCTCAACGCCATGTTCAACGAGGACGATGATGCGGCGGCGGCACATGGTCGCTTGGCGATGGCACAGGGGTACGGTATAGTTGAAACGGGTGAGCGCATCAGCGCCACGCTGTTCGACGAGCATGTTGTGCCCGAGGATGAGGACGATGAGCTAGGCGTTGGTTCGCTTGTGGGGACCGCAGCGGACGCACCTGAAGAGTGGGGCGAAGAGGATCGTCTGCGTGCATCTGAAGCCAAAGGTAAGGCGTTAGTCAGCAATCATGGCAATCACTGGCTTTTGCCAGATGATGCGAGTTTAGTCAATACTGGCTTTGCAATCTCTAACGTGTGCAGATTCGACGCGTGCCCGGCCCGACTCCGCGGTCATGCCGCGGTACCACATGGACGAGCACGGAAACGTGCTGTACGAATACGAGGCGGATTATATCGAGAGGAAGTACGAGGTGTTCGAGCTGCGCGTAATCCACCGGCGCCATCGCACCGGCTTCGAGGAGACGAAAGACTTCCCCATCCGCCTTAATGACCTTATAGCGGGCAGGTGCGTGGCATGGGAATGCATACGCAATGCTTCTCAGTACGAAGCACATGCAGCTCAATTCCACATGTGCCACGGGAGTTTCCTGGGAAACGCTGGATCTCGGTTCATTATCTTTTGGCGACGCTTTTCTCGTTTTGCCTTTTTGGGGCTCGCAGATACCAAGTGATGGATTTTCTGGGCTCGGCGGCTTTTAGCCGGGCGGTGCAGGCGCTGGACACGAAGACCGGCCAGCTTGTATGCCTGAAAATTATTAAGGTGCGGCTGCGATGAAGGTCATCTGGCATGTCAGGGGTGTCTAGGGCGTGGAGCTAGGGCGAGCAAACTTGGCTAAGTTAAGTTGGCTCATGCGCAGTGCTGACGCCCCAACGTGCTTCCTTTGATGCGCAGAACAACAAGGATTACTTCGACCAGTCATTGGATGAGATTAAACTGCTGAAGTACGTGAACTCCATGGACCCCAACGACGAGTACGCTATTGTGCGCCTGTATGATTTTTTTTACTACAAGGTTCGTGCATCAGCACACCAATCTAACATTTACCAATTGACACGGGGCGTGAGATCTGTCTCGCATACTAGGGCCTGGCATGTTGGGCAGGTGTCATCCTCCGTTTTCGGTGAATGCCGCGCAAGTTTTTCACTGAATACCCAGTCTTGCGCTTGCAGGTTGCACTCCTGTGTGTTCCATTGAGGATACCTGAAATTTAGAAATCTACAGGACATGATTGCGCTTGCTTACCTCACCTGTGTTCTGTAATGCCGTGCATACCCTTAGGAGCACTTGTTCCTCGTGTGCGAGTTGCTGCGTGCTAACTTGTACGAGTTCCAGAAGTACAATAAGGAGTCCGGAGATGAACTGTATTTCACGAACGCACGCATTCAGCGAATTGCGCGCCAGGCGCTCCGTTCGCTCGCGTTCTTGCACTCGCTGGGCCTTATTCACTCGGATCTGAAGCCCGAGAACATCCTTATTAAAAGCTACAGCAGGTAGGTTCGTTGCATGGTTTAGCGCAGCCGGGCAAGGTGGCAGGGTACAGCAGCGTGATGCAGTATTGGTTTCAAGGGTGCAGTGTAACATCGCTGTGATTGAGTTTTTACACATGGTCACTGCAGGTGCGAGGTCAAGGTAATTGACCTCGGTTCTTCGTGCTTTATCACAGACCAGCTGAGCAGCTATGTGCAGAGCCGGTCGTACCGTGCTCCCGAGGTGATTCTGGGGCTTCCGTACGATTACAAGGTGGACGTGTGGTCACTGGGCTGCATATTGGCAGAATTGTCCAGTGGCTACGTTTTGTTCCAGGTGGGTTTCGATCACTTTTCAATTAGTGAACTGTTGTCTTTTGCTTACTATGTCGCGGATATGCGAGGCCGTGATAGTCGTTGAAAACAACGCAAATGAAATTGCTTCCTTGCCATTGATTCCCCCTCGGTACTCCTCCCAGAATGACTCGCTAGCTACATTGCTTGCACGGTTGGAAGGCATTCTTGGTCCCATTCCTGAGTGGATGCTCCACAAGGGTCGCTATGCACATCGCTTCTACACGCGAAGCGGCATGCTGTATGAACGTTCACCGGCGACACATCGCTATGAGCTACTGCTTCCGAAGCGCACTTCGCTGCGGCACAGGTGGGTGTAAGTTGTGGCGCGTGTTTGCTCACCTTAATACTGAATGTGTAAGGGCGCAGTGGCTGGACCGCGTCTGCTTGCACGCTGGGACAGAATGTCGCATCTGCGTTGCTTTCGCCACAGGATGCCCGACGCGGACGAGGGGCTGCTGGAGTTTGTTTCATACCTCCTGACCGTGGACCCGCGGAAGCGCCCAACAGCCGCCGATGCGCTGAAGCACCCCTGGTTGCAGCAAGAGTACCCAACCCTGGATGGTTGATCGAGCACTAGCCCTGCCCCGCCCGATCAATATCGGGAAGGATTGTCCCTGAAGTTTCCAGCTAAAACGAAACACCTGCCTTCTGTGATGCCTAGCATGGTTCCGTGATCGTGGTTAAGAACTGGTCTTGACTGGGTTGCCAGCCTCTATAGCAACTGCTGGCAGTGGTGTGCACGTCTGGGGGCAATGTCGGAAGGCTGGCCATGGGTGATGCAGGTGTACCGTTGTGGATTATCATGCAGTGCGGGAGGTAATGGGAGGTTTTCAAAGTTGTCATGAAGCTTTGGCCCGCACATGGCCACCACTATGCACATGTGGCCTCACAGCACCTCGCATTGTGCGTGCCTCCCGAATTAGCGCCGCTGGTGGGATTGCGCACGTGTTGTTTGGATGCATGCAGCCCACATTGTCTGGATGGACCGCCGTGAGCGGAGTTTAGGTAGGCGGGTATGGGGTCTGTAGCTAAGCAAATTCATAGCTCGGCACTGTTCGCATGGACCGTGTGGTGTCTGACTTCCGTGCCTTTCTCGCTTCAAATGATGTGGAATGCAACGAACGTACAAAAAGCCTGCTTTGTTTAGGGGCGACGTGCGCGTGACATTGGGAGTTCAAGTGCCTGGCAAGGCGATCCGGTGCATTGTATGGGCTCGTGTCCCATGTATGTGTCCATTCTGCAAATCATTGTTCGCTTATCCGTCCATCCCAGACCTGTCAATAGTTGCTCGCCAGGGTGGGGAAGCACGCAAGGTACATGTTGGCACTGCTATTCGGCAATATGCAGGTGTATGCATTTGGTGTGAAGTAGCAGTGGGTGGAATGTACGCACACCTGGAGTACTGGCAACGTGCATTATTTGGCTGTGCAGCTGGCGACACAGCAGCGTGCGCATGCATCTTGGCGACGTGTTTGCTCTTTGGAGTGGGGCCCGTGTACCGTTTGAATGTAGCGAGTTACTCATACCGCCGCCCTCGCCATTCCGCCCTCCGTGTGCTCGCTCTTCAAACCTAAGAACCAGAGTCTTAGTCCATGATCGCACAGGCCCGCGCGCCCATGGAAGACTGACTACGTCTAGCGGTTCAGTGAACATGCAACTCTCAGTCGCCACTCGTCTCAACCGCCATGCAGTTTGCAGATGCCTGCGACGATAACCAGTTTGCAGCATTCACAGCCCAAATCACTGACTTTTATCCTTTGGCATTGGCGTGACTAAGGTATGCATCTATCTAGACTGTTACAGTACACGAGCAATACGACATTCATGGTAGGGCGGGGAACTGCAATTGATTAGAGACATTTATAATTTGGGCATGAGTTGGGGTTTCCAAATATCAGCAAGGTTTAGCTGGTCATACACTCAAGTCGTGCACGCCAATCCAATCAATCTATAATTTCAATATTGCGCTATCATAAGCAAGATAATTTGTAGGCCGAGCCTAAAGGCACGAAGAGCCACTCCATTTTGGCCCTGCTGAAGCTTTTCCACCAGCCATGGCTGCAGCGATGGACTTGGATCCTAAACCTCCCGAAGAGCCTAACACGCGGGGAGGCTTTGAGTTGCCATGGGTGGGTTTGCTCGTGTTGAAGCTGGTGCAACTTTTTCCCGCGCTAATCCTTCCCATCCACTGCCGGTGCTTCTCAGTTGGAGAAGTACCGTCCGCAGTACATCCACGAAATAGTTGGCAACATGGAAGCTGTTGCACGCCTTCAAGTTATTGCGGAGGAGGGTAACATGCCCAACGTCATTCTCGCCGTAAGCTGCTAGCTCTGCAAAGCCGACGGTGATTAGCCACCCATATTGCGTGATTCAGAGATATACTCAGTACTATATAGCCAGCCTCGTCAGGATTGGTTCTTTTCCTGGCTTTCCTCGTCACTGGGTCACAACCGAACGAAAATTCCGTTACAACCCCACAATGGACCTACGTACAGGGGCCCCCTGGGACGGGTAAGACGACAAGCATTCTATGCCTCGCACATCAGCTGCTGGGGCCCACCTACAAGGAAGCCGTGTTGGAGCTGAATGCCTCGGATGACAGGTGCAGCTCCTGGGCATGAATCGCCGAGGGTTTAGCCCTGAGCCAGAGCACGTACTATTAATGCAAACGGTTGCGCGGTTGGGATGCATTTCCGCATGAGCCTAGGAGGCATCGAATACAGACAGAAGTGGGGCCGAATCTATCGAGTCTCAATATGCGGTAACGGCGTTAGGATCACGAAACCTAGGCCACGTGGCCTTTCCACGCGTGCAGTTCGAACCCGTAGATTGCCTCCCTAGGGACGCTCCAACCCAAGCCCCCATTTGAGCCTGTGACCGGTCTGTCCATCGATACGCAGAGGCATTGACGTGGTACGGAACAAGATTAAGATGTTCGCTCAGAAGAAGGTCACGTTGCCTCCGGGCCGCCACAAGATTGTCATTCTGGATGAGGCAGATAGGTGAGTCGTTGACAGCGGGTACATCCTTCCTAGGCTGTTTTAGTCATGACAATCTTATTGTTCATGATTTATTATCACGAATCTCGCCAAAAGATGCCCAGAGCCCATAGCTTTAACCCTCCTAAACGTGATGGCCCCTGAGCCCACTGTCGGTAATAGGAACGCCTGCGCCTTTGCACCTGGCAACGGCGGCATATGGCTCCGGTAGACGGCTCTGGGCCATTGCTCAGCGGAGGTTTGCGGGTGGATATCATGAAGTGAGGCTTTTGATCCGCATGTATAAAAAATAGGAGGCCGAGGCTTCAATGCGCCACCAGCTCCATAAGCTCACGCGCATCTCCCTAGGTAAAAGGCAATTAAAAAATTATGTACCTGATACCTGATTGTGCTCCGCCATGTGCCTCTCATTTCTCTTCTTCATGCCGCCAGCATGACGGCGGGGGCTCAGCAGGCGTTGCGCCGGACGATGGAAATCTACAGCAATACCACGCGGTTTGCACTCGCTTGCAACCAGTCGTCCAAGATCATTGAGCCAATTCAGTCGCGCTGCGCTATCGTTCGCTATAGCCGTATATCTGATGTCGACATTCTCTCCCGTTTGCGCTTGGTGTGCGAGAAGGAGGGGGTGAGTCTGCCAGGCTTTTCCAATCCACATTTGGGTTTAGGGGAGTCATTCCATATTCTTTCGCTGTCGCTGCAGCCTTCTGCGCTGTTTAAATCATTTACCTGTTTGTCTGCGTCCCTCTATTGAGAATGCCACATCGGCTCCCTTTCCCGCGGTGCCGTAGCTTGAGGTAACCTTTGCCGGTATCCTGATCTCTGCTTGTACAGGTGACCTACAACGACGAGGGCATGGAGGCGCTGATTTTTACCGCAGACGGTGACATGCGGCAGGCTCTCAACAATCTGCAGGTGCATGCAACCGCTGAAGGGGATGCATGATTCGTTTTGTGATCGAGGATTGAAGTCGTGCAGTGCATGAGGAGGAACCCTAACGCTCAGTCTTCTTTCCCATGTTTACTCTGCGTACGTCCTATAGAGGTTTGGCTAGCGCATTGCACTCCAGGATGTCGCCTCTGACCAAGCGCCGCCTGGTCTGCTTACGCCCTTTACCCGGATACCTCAAGCAGTGCTCTTGAGTGCGGTCCCATCAACCTCACCGCCTGGACTGCACCTGCCACTCCGTCCTGCAGGCGACGCATAGCGGCTTCGGCTTCATCAGCCAGGAGAATGTCTTCAAAGTTTGCGACCAGCCGCACCCCAAGCTGGTGGGCCAGGGGGCCGCAAGGCAGCGAGGGTGGCAGACCTTTGTAGTGCTCGAGGCACATTTCCAGGGGGTGTGCTGCTGGGGGAAAACCGCCATCCCCAGTCCTCTGTACTCGGGTTGATCCCTTCCCTGGTGCCCGAATGCAGAATGGCTACGATTTATGGTCGCTTTAAAGTCTTGCCCGCCGTTTTTAAAGCCCATCGGCCTGAATAGACTTCGTTGCCAAATACCGCTTGCACAGGTGATGTCTATTATTGAAAACTGCAGCAAAGCGGACCTAGATGCGGCATACGCGGGTCTTAAGGTGCGCTGTGGTACCTATGCTTCCCTATGCTGATTAATCGTTGCCTGCCAACCAGTACAGCATTCTGCCATTCACTCTCTAGCAGGTCAGGTGTTGATGCCGACCGCGCGGCCACAGCCCATAGCGCCTGTTGCACCAAGCATATCACTATCAACAGAATAATTACGGTTGCGGCAAAGCAATTGACTAATGCGCGCGCATCCCGTTCTTGCCATTTAACACCAGATGTTGCCTGCGTTCGTCATTTCTTGGACCTCCAATGCCACCTGTTGCCTTAGGCTTTCCGCATTAAGTGGCCCCCCGTCCTCATCCTGCTTAAGCAATACAGCAAACTACTGCAGATTCCCTCAACCCATGTCTCTCCGCCTTGATTAGAGCTTCACCTTCCTGGCCTTGTGTTCCCAGGGATTGGTGGACCTGGGTTACAGCTCTCATGACATTATCACCACCGTCTTCAGAGTGGTTCGCAACGCGGACATTCCTGAATTTCTGAAGCTAGAATACCTCAGGGTGCGCCAGGGTTTTGTGAGATGAAATACCTGGTCTCGCATGCCCCCTGGGTAGTGTGTCGGGGACGAGTAGGGTTGGCACGAGAGGCCAGGGATCACCGATATAAAGGGAGTATAGTGCGGAAGACGCACTTGACCTAGAGGCCTGGAAATGTTGGTCCTTATTGGGGGGGCGGTTTCTAATCCATCTGCGCCAATACAATGCCCCTTGCGCAGGAGGTCGGCTTCTGCCATATGCGCATTGCCGAGGGCGTCAACTCTCGGCTACAGCTCAGCGGGATGCTTGCCAAGTTGTGTTCGAAGACGTTAGCTGTGGCATAAGGCTCAATTTGAGGAGACTCCAACTGGTCGGTTGGACGGTTGCTGCGACATCCTCGTCCTGTTACGACAGCGTCCGGATTTGGATATGTAGGATTCTGAAGGCCCATATGATAATTTATTGATACCTACGTAACTACACATGGTGGGATGCATGGCTTTTCCAAGGCCTCGTGGTTTCGAATGGAAACTTTCCATTGAGCGGCAGCTTGCAAAGCGTACTCTTTGTAGTCCACAACGCAAAAAGGCTCTTTGCATAAATAAAGATTGTAAATAGTTGGGATGTTGCCTACTAGTGTATTTTGGGGGTTGGGGCCGCCAAATCTTGACGTAGTTTTCAGCGGCCTTGAGCTTGAAGTCCGAAGTTCTGTAGAGGAGATAAGGAGCCTTGAGCAAAGTATTGCCTCTCTTGAAGAGGAATTGACGGCTACCCTTGGGCAACGGGATAATACCTTACGCGCGATGGCGACATTAATCTTGGAGCCCCCAGCAGGCGCGCCTACTGAAATCAGCATGCATATAGAAGGCGATGCTCCACGGACTGGCTTTGCGACGGCCGATATCGTAGCTACAGCTGCTGTTGCAGTTGCTCCAGCCACCGAGCAGCAGTCGCCAGTAGACGAGCAGCACCCCGTTCTCCCTCGATCGCTGCCTATCCAAGGCGACGGCCGAGACCAGGTTCCATGTCGTCGTGAAACCACGGACAGGCAGCCAGACGAGCTCATGGGGCCTGGCGACCCCGCACTTGAGCAGAGCGTTTCTACGCAGTTACCCAACACTGTAGCCGCTCGTCGCGATGAACAGCTACATAATGGGGCAGAACCGAACCCATCATTGAGCCCCCCGCCCTTGGGTGCGGATGATATGAAGAAATGCCTGCTACAGGTGCTTCGCCATCTGCGGGACACCGCCGCCTGCTGCCGCCAGATCCCCGACCTGGACCGTGGCTTCTCCAACTTGCTCAAGAAAACTTACAAGGAGCTCTATGACTCTCTTAAGGAGTTGACTTCCAAAGGCTCCACTAAGCCAGGACCGCCAGGGACCTCTAGTGCAGCACCACCCGCAGCCAGTGGCCGCGGTCCAGAGACCCCACCGGGCCTCAACCAGTCGCAGCAGCCCCGTACCGGCACCACGCCGCCGCCCCCTGATGTCAGGTCTCACGTTGCACTGGCGGAAGCTGCTCTGGTGGGGTCCAGTGCCCAGACGGCGGCTGGACTTGCAGCCGGCAACTCTGCCAGCTCCCAGCCGACCAGTGCCCGAGACCTAAGCGCACTTGCGCGCCTCGTCCATGCCAAGAGGCTGCACCAGCAGGCGGATGGTGCCGCCGCCTCACGTGAGAATGACCACCCGGCCCCAAGACGCCCCGCCAGGGTCCCAACTCCAGCCAGCTCCGCCTCGGGGGCTGCCAGGCTGGCGGCACTGTACGACGGTCTACCGCCGGCGCGTGTAGCGACCGGGTCATGTCAGGGAACCCAAGCGGCGATGGACGAAGCTGGGCAGGTCCCGGCGGTGCAGCAACCGGCGGCGCCTGGAACAGCTGCACCCACCGGTCCGGGCTCCCAGCAGGCAGTAGCTGTTTTGGATAACGCGGATACAATTACGGCCGATGTGCCGGCCATTCGAGACCATGCAAGTTTGGAGGGGGACATAATACCTTCACGCGGTGGAGGTCCTGCTCACGAGGGCGGCACTGGTTGTAGCAGCGTCGGTGGGCAAGGGGGCCTTTCGCAGTGCCGAGAGCAGCCGCCGGGCAATAGTGGTGGCGGCAGCCGCAGGTCTTCACAGCAGCTGCTGGAGCAGGCCAGGGCTTCAGGTTCTGGCTTAGCGCGGAGCCTTCTGCTCCATACCGCCCAGCCTACAAGCGCGACGGCGTCCGAGGGCCCAGATCCGCCGGTGGGTTCCCACCCTGTGCCTGCTGCCGGCGTGGGATGTGCACCAGGGTCGGATGATGGGCCTAGCGGGGAAGGTCCCTGCGTCGGAACGCGAACGCCGGCATACGGTACTGATCCAAGCGCAGCTGGTGGCGGCGGGGCTGGGGCCGGGGCATCGGCTCTGGTGGGGGAGCGTGCCAAACGGCCATGGGAGCCCGGCAGTGCTACCCCTGAATCTTCAGCCAGCAAAAGGAAGCACATTGGAGATGTGCGGCGGTCCCCTCAGACGTAAGGGTGCATTTGCGACATGGATGCAGGTTCCGTTAGCGCTGTGTTCATTCTGCTGCCGTTATGGCAACTCTAAAGCTTTGGTTGGGTTCGTTTAGTAGTGTGGTCAGGGCGAGAGTAAGCAGAGCACTTGTCCAGGAACAAGTCGGATCCACGGCGACTTCGCTGCCTGGTCATATGAAGCGCCCCGCAGCTCCGGTTGCTCTTTTTCGCAGCGCCCCGCAGCTTCAACGTGGAGTGTTCTAGAATGTAGTGCGCCAGAAGTGGTTGCAGGACACGAGCTTATGAATCCATCAATGACGTATGAGGCTAAAAATGCAACAAGGAGCCATGAAGTGTTTGCTGATGAGAAACGAGCGGGTTGGGAGCGGGTTGGCGCGTTTCCCTGCTTGATGATGGTATGCAGGGCAAAAAGGATGTCCTGGGCCACAAGAGCCCGTGCGCGTGCATAGGTTGGGATAGTAACAAAAACGAGCACCGTTGATGCCTTAGCCTGGCACTGCAGCCTGCAAAGCTTTATCCTCACAGATTTTAGTGATGCTGGTCGCAGGGTCTTAGACCGCCGCACGGCTTAACCTTGCAGGACCTTGCACTGGGACCTGTAGGGTCCCACAGTGCCTGTATATGCGAAAAAATAGCCTTCAGAAGGATTTTGCTTTGTAGTCTTGTGGATTTTTAGGACTGTAAGCTCTAGGTGGTTTCATCTGCAACACGTATAGGGTTGCGTTTCAACCATCCTAGCAGTAAACCTTGTTCGAATTACAGTTAAGTAGCAAGTCCCTCTCTAGCACAGCGCTGCAACGGTTTTTTAATAAAAACACAACGTCGAACAAAGTCGACTTTCCGCAACTGGGTTTCGATGCTCGTGTGAAAGTTGTTGACCGCCTGGATTGCCATTTGCACTCCTTATAGTAACCTAAAGATACTGACGTAATATCGGCATCGTATGTTGGGGACCCGGCTTTGTTGGCGATACCTTTACTGCGGACTCAAAGTCGAAAGGCCTACGAAGAACCCGCAGCAAAAAAGCCGTGTTAGATAACCTGATGTTGAATGATTCATCTCCTTGCATTGTAAGAATGACGTCGATGTGACAACGCATGAAAGCCTTTTGTAGTTGACGTGAAACTAACCGGAGCGTTTCTTATGGAGAGGCTTCTATTAAGGATTTACGTGAAAATGGTTGACGATTTCGGTGGATGATTAAAACAACTTTTTCGTTGTGACGCTTGCTGACATGTAGATGACACACGTAGCGTCGTAGGACCGGACGGAAAGTTGCCGTGCATACATAAGCTGCAAGAAGCCGATCCATACCATAGCATTTATGTTCACAGTCATTTTTGGGATTCTATACAAGATTGCAAGAAGGATATTCTTGCCGCGACCGTTTACTTTCCGGCCAGCTCCAATTAAGTACAAGCCCTAAAGGTCCACAGAGCACGAGGACCTGTTCACATAGGGGGTGGTCAAAAGACAATTTCTCTAACCTTGCCCCTGCTGCTGCCAGCTTCCGTGATGGCTTCTCGAGTGGCTGCCGAGGTCGCGACGGATGCGGCACTCATTGGTCGGGTAAGCTTGCCCTGTATGATATGTATTAACACATGCCACTGCCCCCAGGGCGTTGGGGACCTAGTGGTCTCCGGCAGGTCTATATGTCCTGTTTTTGCGCAAGGTTGTCGACCTGATCTTCTACTGGTTCTTTCTGACCGCAGTACTTCGGTTCTAAATCAGCTGCATCAGTGCTGTCGCGGGCAACGGCATCTGCTGGCGCAGTAGCGTCCCAAACAAGGGGCACCGCCAGCAATGCCGAAGGTGAGAACTGGAGTCATAGCTAACGGCCAAGCTTAGCTTGATCGGTCCAAGACGCTGCCGGTGCCTGGTGGCCAAGTAGGGCTTTCCAAGGACAGTGGCTGTTGCAACATCTAGCTACGTTAATGCTAGAGCTCATTATACCTGGTCTGGGCTTGCATAATGGGATTATGTATGGTAATTGTCCCCTGCTGTAAATGTTTAAGTTGGATATATGGACTGGGGTTTCGTCGCAACCTGCAGCTAGTACCTTTCATCTTCAGCTTGAGCTAGACGGACCATATGGAATGGCTCCGAACATATTTGTATACTGTCAGCACCAAAGATTGTCAAACGTCCTGAATATTTTACTTTGCGTATTTCGACTGTCTTGTGGTTCTTTTGCTGTGATGGAGTCGCCACCATCGCTGACATTGTGAGATCGTATTTCAGTAAATCCATCTGCGAGTTTCCCACATGGCCTATTTATAGTCCCTGCTCACTTTTATCGCCCCCCTGATCGGTGTTACCGCGCTCACAGCTGACGGCTCCGGCACCCGCTTGACTCCCTCTGGCGGCACCGCCATGTCGGCCGTCGCCAGTACCGGTGGACCCGGGTCCGTGCGCTTCATGTCCATGTTCGGTCGTAAGCGCGGCGAGGATCCCATGCTCGCGGAGCTGGTCGCCAAGAGCTTTTGAAAACCTGATCTTTTTTCCGAAATGGCCCCATGGTGTCGCTGGTACATGTGTGGGCGCAGCTGGCTCAGGGAGCGTGATTGCTTCTTAAGGAGAGCGGCTCCATTTGCTTAGTTTTGACGAGTGCTCAAGAGTTCAGAGCGCGAGGAGATTGCTCATGGCTGCGGTGTGAAGAATGACATTCTGGGTCTCGCAGGTACACTTGACCTGCTGGGGTGGTGGTGGGGTTTCGTCCACAGCTGGGCATGAACCTCAGGCTCCCGGTGGAGAATGATTATTCGCTTCGGCGAGATGTTGTATGATTGGGCGGCTTGTTGTGGACCTCAAGCCGGACCGGCAGGCCACCCTGGGTGTATTTTATGATTCATGGCTTCATTACGAGCGATGTGGTTTCTTAAAATGGCGTCATGCACTGACGGGCGTGCGGCCTGAGGAGCACGTGGGGGGCTGAACTCCGCGATGATGTTGTTAGTGATGGTGATGGTGATGGTGATGGTGATGGTGATGGTGACGGTGACGATGCGACGAGCGGAATTAGTTTGCGTAAATGAGGCTGGCAGCGGAGGAGTCCTAAGAGGAATAGAGCCCGCAGGAATTCGCGGAATGTCCTTTCAGTGTGCTTATGTTAGTTGTGAAGAGGTTAGGCGGAACGTCCGTCGGTGCAGGCCGTTATCTGATGGGCCATTACTTACATCTACAGCATTAGGGTTAATGGTTACCCGTTTCTTCTGCGGTAGTTGCTGCGTGGGGTTTGGGCGGATTTACGTAATTCATCGTTAAAAATGTCTCCTACATGGTTGGAAGGATCGCTACATCATCCTGTTATGCGCCTGCTGGAGTTAGTATTCAACTTTCTAGTCCGCATAGGCTTGCGGGAGCCTAGGTTGGGTCCAAATTCGATTAATGCACCTAAATTGGGTGCCGCGTTCGTGCCGTATTTGCTGTTGTTTCATAATCCGCCTTTGCGGAAAAAACTGTTTCCTGTGCGGTTGGGTCGTTGTGGACGTGGCATTGTCCCTCCCTACCTTGTGTTGGGTGTTGCCCCCAGCACCCCCATGTGGTGGTCGGAATTGCGGCTGTGTAGACTTATCGTGGCGCACAGGTGTACAACGTTGGCGCTTGCCTATGGAGTGCCTTCAATTTGCACGTTGTTGCTGTACGCGCACTCTAGCTTTGATTTGGACCCTCGTTGCTCCCCGCACGGGGCGGCATGGTACGCTGTAACGAGTTAGGATGGTTTTCATACTAAGCCCACCTACCGTACTGTATTGGGGCACAGCTGCGTCCCCAGAGGGCCGACGAAACAAGGCTTGCCGACGTGCCGAATGGCATCATGTTTGGTTCCAATATAAGAAAACGCAGCCAGCTTGGACACCTGCCCATCGCCCGTAGTACCCACTGCACCCACTGCACCCTACCTGCAACCCACCTGCCTGATAGGTCGCGGAATGGCCCATTTCCGCTTATGACCAGAGGCGCTCAGAATCATGAGCCTCTCACCAGAAGAGTGAATGTTGTGACATAGATGCGACATCCATAATAGGATGTGTACTGTATTCTGTATACTAAGTACCAGTGCGCACGACTACTAGTCGCATGTCCTGGTAACGTAATATTGCAAGGAATTTCAGGGCTGTAGGTCTGACCTGTGGGATGACCTTTTTCGACACCTCCTTTAGCACCCATCATAAGCGTGTACAGCACTAGCGTAGCTGTACAGCCCCATGGGTCACGCTGACAAAGCTATTTGACCTATACCAAGAGTTTAGAAAGAAATATTCATGGCTGAGTTTCTATTACTACCTACGTTCAGGTCTGGCTAGAGTCGAGAAGCATCGTGGTTAACTGTCACCACCACCTGAAGTGCAGGTCGCTCGCAAAGGCAAGTCTCTCGTTACAAAAATTCAAAAGAGTCATATTTGCTTCTGAACAATTGGTTCGCACTAAGGGTTTCTTGTCGTCCGTCTTTCCCCCGTCGTAGCACGTGGAGTTCAATTCCTGTCGTGCAATAGACGTCACATAATATCGCTCTCCAGTGACATGCAGACGGCCTCTGTGTATAATTCTCATTATAACGCAGGCTTAGAGCTGTTGCCTTGCACAATCTGTCGGCACACCCTCCAACGCACGATTAGTGCAGAGTCGTGTGTCGTGACACTGGTTCTCGGCAATTGAGCCTTTGTTGCAGCATGGCCTACCAACAGCTGCAAGGCTACAGGGTTGCTGGTGCACCTCCGGTCAGCCGGCAATTTGCTCCGCGTGTCGGGTCTGGTCGCCGCGCCCTTCGTGTCCACGCAGTGGCAGAGTTGGATAAGACAGCTCCAATCGTGAGGGGTGGCACCTCATCCGTGCCTGCCCCTGCCGATATCGCAAATAAGCTGCGATATCTTTTCGGCCGGAATGGGGACTACACAACTGCTGACGCTTACCAGGGAACGGCATGGAGTGTGCGCGAGAAGTTGATCGACTCTTTCAACAAGACCCACGAATACTGGAAGTGAGCCGTTCATGCGTGAAGGGTTCCGGTGCAAATTTCGTCGCTACCAAGTCTGACCATGGAGGCGTACGTTTCTGTTTTTAAGTAGCCGTTTCTATTTTTAGCATTTGTTCGTCACGTAAAGGACGCTTGGAAAGGGCGTTCCCCGCTCCTCGATCGCCTTCCCGAAAGGCATGCAATTAAACTCATCGCGCCTTGCACTTTGCAGGAAGGAGGACCCCAAGTTTGTTTACTATCTCTCAGCTGAGTTCCTGATGGGGCGGTCGCTGATCAACACTGTGTACAACTTAGGTCTCGAGGGTGAATATGCGGAGGCCTTGAACCAGATGGGATACGAGATGGAAAGGGTCGCGGATGCTGAGCGTGACGCTGCTTTGGGCAACGGTGGTCTGGGGCGTCTGGCGGCATGCTTCTTGGACTCCATGGCGACGCTTGATTTGCCGGGCTGGGGCTACGGCATTCGTTATAAGTATGGCATGTTTAAGCAGGTGAATGGAAGTGGAATGCAAGATACCAACGAAGCTGTCCTGAGCTGGCCGGGCCCACGGGGCGCGAGGACGTACAGATGCCGTCTGAAGCACGCCTGCATGGCACTGAGCAGAGAATCAGGACAGAATAGGTATCGAGCCTCTCATGTTTGACGAAAGCATGAGGTCGAAGCTAGCAAAGAGCGCATCCATGGGCGAGTCTTGGCCCCGGCTCCTCTTCGGTATCCGAAATCCCTCCCAAGCCCCCGGGCTCTCTTTCAAGAGTCGGCACCTACCCTGCTGACGGGCGTTCTGCGTTGCCCTCAATCACATCAGTTCCCAATGGAGAACAGTCACACGATGCCCTTGCAGCGACGAGCGCGCCCAACGCGTTCCGTCACTTTCACCCCCAAACTCACTCACCTTCCGTCGTCGTCCTTTAACCAGCAATCAATACGGTTAATCACAAGAGACGAATTATGGCGTTGCCGTCCTGTCATGCCAAGCCCGATAGTCCCTACCCAGCGCTGCAATCTCTGGAACATCCTCTTCTCCCTTCATACCCTTCCACCACGCACCTTCCATACCCCTCTTCCTCGCCAGGCTCTTAAAAACGGCTACCAGGTGGAGCTGCCGGACATCTGGCTGACCAAGGGTAACCCCTGGGAACTGCGGCGCGACGATGTGAAGTACGAGGTGGGCTTTGGAGGCCGAGTGGAGCGCCGCAAGCAGGGCAGCAAGGAGGTGACCGTGTGGACACCCTCGGAGCGGGTGAGTGAGGGGCGTGTAGGTGGAACTGTAGGCAGTGATGGGTGTGTCGGTATGGGTCGGGGTAAGGGGTTCGGCCACCAGTGTGTGTATGTTGAGACTGGACGTGTTGAGGCGGGCGCTGCGAAGTGAACAAGACCCTTAAAATGGAAGAAACTATCTGTGGGATGGGCCCTCGTACAGCGTTAAGGAGCAAGCGATAGATGGCGGTGCTGTGGTTGAGGATCGGGCATTTGGGTTGCTAGGTAACGTGCCAAACTGTCGTTCACTGCTTCGCCGCTTGCATGCGGTTGTTCAACGCAACCGGGAAGCTGGGAAGCACACGGTGCGTGGGAGAGCCCCCGGGTGGAAGGGTCCGTTGGTTAGCACCGGGAAACACATCTGCAGCGTGACCCCATTCCGCAATTACAGGGGTGTGTAGCGGTTGGAGAAGGTCAGGAAGCTGATGGCTCTGCCTCCCTGTTACGGGGCAAGACTATCGGCGTTGACTTGTCTCTTCTCGTTCTGAGTGAGAATTCACGCTGAGCGTTTAACGGATTAAGTCAAATCCTACATGAAGTGGGGGGCCTGGGCCGGCCGCCTATCTACTGTGTATGCATTTCATACACGGCGCAGCACTCACTACCGCTACCTTTCCCTGCTTCCGCGTCCTAGGCCCCTATGGAGCCCCTTCAATTGTCAAATGAACGGCACACACAAAAAAACACGCCTGACCGTTTCCGACTCTTAATTGCGAGATATGTGATTGTCATGCGCGCAGGTCATTGCCCAGGCGTACGACAACCCTATTCCCGGCTACAACACCCCGACGACCAGCAACCTGCGGCTGTGGGATGCGGTGCCGGTGACGGAGTTCGACTTGGGCGCTTTCAATGCGGGAGACTACGACCGGGTGTGTGGGGTAGCTGATGCTGCTGGTGCAACTACTACTATTAGGTTAGGTGGCTGAAAGCTTCCTTGGCATGTTCCTGTCGTTGCTGAACGCGTTGCCGCTCCTTTGCCGCTGCTTATCCCGACAACTAACCTGCATAAGCTCTTTTTCCCATCCCCACCCCCTCGCCTAACCCTAAGTATCCACCACCTGTCCTCATGGTCCCTCTGTGTGCAGGCTATGCTGGAGCGCGAGCGTGCTGAGGGCATCAGCGCGGTGTTGTACCCCAACGACTCGACGCCCGAGGGCAAGGAGCTGCGGCTCAAGCAGCAGTACTTCTTCGTGTGCGCCTCGCTGCAGGTGAGGGGAATGGGGCAGGGCCTGGATCTTGCAACCACCTCAGCTGGCACCGTACTGCGCAGCCGTAGATGACGTGGGAGAGTAGTGAGCACAGGGCCTGACTAGTCCCGGGGCTGTCCCATTTCACGGTGAGATTTTCATCCTCGGCGCCCTCCATCCTTGCTCTTCCGGCCCCCAGGATGTTCTATCGCGCTTCAAGGCCGTGCATGCCACTGACTTCAATTTGCTGCCCGAGAAGGCGTGCTTCCAGCTGAACGACACGCACCCCACCATTGCGGTGGCTGAGCTGATGCGGCTGCTGGTTGATGTGGAGGGACTGGACTGGGACCAGGCCTGGACCATCACTACTAAAGTGAGGGGGCACATGGCAGATGCCAGATGCTCTTGCTTGAACGGGAGTGTGGGTATGGCATGGCTGCCCTTACATGGAATGCAGATGGGTATGGCCACCTGTGATTTCCATTGCTCTCTACTGTGTCGTCTTACTACTCGCTGGCCTCTGTAATAATGATAATCTCGGCAAGCTTACTGCCGCCCTCTACGTTGGCCATCCGCTTGCAGTGCCTCAACTACACCAACCACACCGTGATGCCAGAGGCGCTGGAGAAGTGGCCGGTCAAGGTGATGGCCAAGATGCTGCCGCGCCACATGGAGATCATCGAGGTAGGGGAGGACCAGTTAGGTGACTGATTGGGTGGCGCGGACTGGCACCCGCCCTTCGGCGCTTCCAATGTTGCTCGTGTGTTGCAGGGGAGTACGAATGGGCAACGCTCCTCTTGCATCTGCACGTCTATCTTCAACCGTGGCCGTGTTACGTGTTTGGCTTGCCGATCCCAGTGATGGGCAGGGGTGGCCCGAATGTGCGTTGTACCTGACTCGGCGCAATTCATAGGGCCTTCACCACTTACCTGAGGTTATTTAAGGTCCTCCCCCTTACCTGGGGCTGCAGGTGATCAACGAGGGGTGGACTAAGTGGTTGGCGGGCCACCTGAAGGACCTCAAGCCCGAGGAGCGAGCCAAGCGTGTCGCGGCCATGTCGATCATCCACGAGAACCCCTGGAACAAGGACGAGATGTGAGGGGGGCCTGCGGGTTTGGGCACGTGCACCTGTCATGCCGTCCCCAGTGGGACCCATGCCATCCAACACTCCCGCTTTCTGTTGATGTTCCCTGTCTTTTTTACTCCCTCGCCTCCCCGCCTTCCCTTGATCATGTCCTGGACATTCTTGCATGCGCTTTGGTGCTAAAACTTCGTGTTGTTTCATCGTCGCTTCCTTTTGGCCTCCTTTGCCAGGTTGGTCAACATGGCCTACCTGGCTGTGGTGGGCTCCTCTGCCGTCAACGGAGTGGCGGCTATCCACTCCAACATCGTCAAAGACGAGATCTTAAACGATTTCTACCAGGTGGGCGAATGTTTGCAAGTTGGGGGCTGCGGGAACGGGCGGATGGGGACAGCCGTGCTTCTGTCCTGGTTTCGGAACCACAATTTTTCTTTGCATGGAAATCACCGTGTTGAGCGGTCTCTTTAATCCGTTTTGTGTCGCTGTTCTCGTTACCTGCGAACCCACTCTGCGCGCGCGGGGGTGTGCCACTTGCTACCACCGTAGATCTTTCCGTCCAAGTTCCAGAACAAGACCAACGGCGTAACCCCCCGTCGCTGGCTGGCATGGTGCAACCCCGAGCTTGCGGCCCTCATTACTGACGCGCTGGGTACTTCGGAGTGGTGGGTGGTGCCCGGGTTGTGAATGGATGGAGGGCGGGGAATGTGAAAGGGACAGTGGTCTTTATCTAGCGCAAGTGGAGATCCATGGGTACGTAACACTGTCTCGTTAATCGATCAATTCGCTCGTCACATTAATCCCTGCAGGATTAACGACACGGAGAAGCTGGCGGGTCTGCGTGCCTTTGCCAGCGACAAGTCGTTCCAGGCCAAGTGGTCGGCCGTCAAGAAGGCGAAGAAGGCCAAACTGGCGCAGCTGATCAAGAAGGTGCACGGCGATGATGTCAACCAGGAGGCGCTCTTCGACATCCAGGTGAGTGAGCCCATTGAGGGGGCCAGCAAACGGGACGGCAGGGGCAGACACTAACCACGTGCGCGAGGTTAATCCCTATTGCTGCGCATTGGTAATCCCAGATGCGAACGTACGGCTCGTGAAAAACACAGGACGCAATTGTTGCATGTCTGCCTGCTCAAGACCTGGCGCTTGTACCGCGACTTCCGTCGGTGCGCGTCCCCCACGACCTGTTCGCTTCCTGCTCCTGTAGATCAAGCGCATCCACGAGTACAAGCGTCAGTACCTGAACGTGTTGTCCATCATCTGGCGATACAAGCAGCTCAAGAAGATGAGCCCCGAAGAGCGCAAGAAGGCCGTGCCACGTGTGTGTGTCATCGGCGGCAAGGTGGGAGGGTTGTAAGGGACTGAGCATTTGGGTATATATGGGGGCCAGGTCTACTTTGTACGTCGTCCTCGTCCGCTGTGTTCATGCAGCAGTTTAGAGGGCGTGGGATGTTGTCAGACGTTTGATGTTGGAATTTTGCTGTACGCCGGCTGTCCCCGGTTCCTGAGCGAATGCGGCAATGAGCACAGCGCATGCGGCGCACATGCTGGTAAGCCTGTTGCTTGCTGGCCCGTGGTAACCTGTAGACCACCTGTCTCGTGGCCTTTTGTCACCCTCCCGTAGGCGGCCTCCGCGTACGACATGGCCAAGCGCATCATTCGGCTGGTGACTGCCGTTGGTGATGTCATCAACAAGGACCCCGACACCCAGGACTACCTGCGCCTCTACTTCCTGCCCGACTATAACGTATCTCTGGCGGAAACCATCATCCCGGCAGCAGAGCTGAGCCAGCACATCTCCACAGCGGGTGAGGGGGTATTAGTGCTACAGGGAGCGATATGAAATGGACCGACCAGGTGGGAAGGATGGCTGCGGTGTGAAAGGCTATGGCTCGTGAGACTGCCGTGTATTGCAGGACACGGATTACGGGCTGTTCATATGGCGGTGGTTCTAGCCCCAATGCTAGTAGAAGCGGCAATATATACATAATGAAGCTTTCGCTTTCCTGACTCGGTTTCCCCCCTGTGACTCGGACCCGCCTTCCTGGCCAGGTACGGAGGCTTCAGGTACGTCCAACATGAAGTTCCAGATGAACGGCTGCCTCATTATTGGCACCTGGGATGGGGCCAACATTGAAATTGCGGAGGAGACGGGCATCGAGAACGTGTTCGTGTTTGGTGTACGCGCGGAGGAGATCAACCAGCTGCGCAAGGAGCGCAAGAACCTCAAGACCGACCCGCGGTGAGTAACCAAAGGGACTTGTCGTCTCTTCGTCCAATAGGAATGGATGGGTGATTAGCTAACTTGCTGGGAAAGGGCAGCGAGCTAGGCCTTGACGGTTGACTAGTTCAGCACGGGAAGGTTTTATGGAGTTACGAAATGAGTCGCCATCTTTGCCCGTGGAGCTCGCATCTGGAATGGCTTGGTCAGTTTTGACTAGAGCATAGTGCGATAATGCGCCCGGCATAATTCTCACGTGCAGCACAGATGGGGGTTGGGCCGTGGGTGGTGACCGGCGTCTATGGGCGCAGTGAACCTCTCGCTCTGGTTCATGCCTGACAATTTGCGTCGTAAGCTTTTATTCTTTTGTGACAACACACAGGTATTTTGCTGGACGCGGGGGCGAGTAGCTGGGATATAGTGCGCATAGAACTGGAATAGAGCGGGCATAGCAGAGAGGCAGGATCTATCCGGCAGTGACGACAGTCTCCTCCCGCTGGTTCTACCTCAATCCCACATGGCAAAATAACACGAAACTTTCTAATTTATATTTGTTGCACAATTTCTTGCTTTTTTGGGGCTGGCTTGCCTGCATAAAGCAATTCGGCAACACACTCACAACTGGACCCGTCTTTGTGCCCATGGCGGCGTGGCTGGGTGTACAGGTGGGACGAACTGATGCGTGATATTGAGAGTGGCATGTTCGGCGACAAGGACTATTTCAAGCCGCTGGTGGACAGCGTCAACAATATGAAGGTGGGTTGTGGTACGCGTGGGGCGGGTGGTCATAATGATATGATATAATGGTGGTGGTGAGGCAGTGGGGGTGGCGGTGGCGGCTTACTGGGTGTGGAGAGCATATTTGCTCAGGTTCTCTGTTTCCGCGCGGCTGGTGCAACTGTTTCAGTGTTTACTGGGCGCACCTGATGCCACAGGAAGAGTTGTGTTGCGGATTATGCTCCAAGAGCGGATTACAAAACTTGTTCCGTCTTTCCTGCAGGTTGGTAATGACTGGTTCCTGCTGGCCAACGACTTCGCGTCCTACCTGAAAGCCCAGGAGGAGGTGGATGCCTGCTACAAGGACCAATCAGAGTGGCTGCGTAGGTGGGTAATGGGGCGAATGGCCTTGTAGATTTCTTCACATTTGGAGGGTTCGCGGCAGGCTGTACACACAGTCGCGGCAGGCTGCACCCTGACTGGTACGTGTCCGAAGCGCAACTTCGAGGACGGTCCGTGAGGTATCTTTAGTGACTCCTGTCCAAGTACGACCTGCCACAAGTTCCTAGCCCTTCACGCTTTTGCCGAGTTGCCAGGTTGGTCGTTGGACCTGCCCGCCTCGGTCAGGCGTTGCGCCCTCGTGCAGCATGCCGGTGGCTTCAGCTCATACGTTGCCCACTGTGCCCATTGCCCGTGTATGATTGTAATAAGGTGATGGGCACCTTTTCTTACTTGAATATTGAGGAAATGTTACGGATGTTGATTGCCCTTTCCCTGTTTCCAGGTCGATTATGTACACGGCGGGCAGTGGCAAGTTCTCGAGTGACCGCACCATTCGCGAGTACGCTGAGGACATCTGGCACGTGAAGCCCTCCCGGCCAACCATCGCTTAAATGACGGCATGACGCGTCATGCCCTGAATGTGTGCCCCATTTGGGGCTGGCCAGGCCCGCTGAATGGCGGCAGCTTTGTGGTCCTGTGCGTATAAACGTGCAAGCAGTAACGGATCCACTTACTTGCGCGCCCAGAAATGCCTATCCGCTGCTCCTGTAGCCCTACTCGGTATAGCCAGTACGTCCATGTCGCTTCAGTACGGCGCTGACCTGTCGCCTCTGCCGATTGCGTGTCCCCTTGGAAGGGATCGGTTAGCTTGCCTATATGCCTTTTGCCAGCAGTGGCTTGTTCGGTGGCGGCGTTTCTCGGTCGGTCCGTTTCTTGACAATCACTCGGCCATGTAGGCTGTTTAGTTTTCAGCCCCGGAAACTCGTCAGGTCCAGTGCGTCGGTAGCATTTACCGCGCCAGGATGAGACCGCGAAGCGACTGCTTGATCAAGGATGAATTTATCCGGGTCGTCGGCGTGGCTGCAGTGTAGGGCCGTGCGTGCTTACTGCATAGCATGCTCATTAGCAGCTGCCGCAGCGTTGCCACTTGCATTTCCTCGGTATTTGGGTTTCGCTCATGGTGTCCGAGTGATATGAAGATGCTGAATGAAGAACTATGAAGCAAGGTATTACTTTTTTCGCAAGGCATTTCTTCGCGCGCAATGCGCAGGAACATTTCTTCTTTCACAGGCATCTTGCCTCGATATGTTGTACCTGAGAATTTCGCGCGGGTGTCGAGGCGTGACAGTTGGGCCGTGACAGTTGGGGGAGGTACCGAAGAGTGACGGGCGTATGAACCCTTATTCCCAGTGAGGGTGAAGTAGGACTGGCCGACAAGAAGACTTCTTGCCGCTCTGTTCATCGTTCGTTGTTTGCTCTATTCTTTTATCCTAACGTTAAGTAGGCCACCGAGACTCAATTGACCTTTTTAGTATCGTTCAGCTTGTAAATTGTTTCCTGACCTGACGCAATCTGATATGCGGAAATGGGGATGGGGATTGCGGCGACTGCAGCCAACACTGCCGGGCTGTTTTTCTTCAGGGGTAACAGCAATTACCGCAAGTTCGAGAATCCCATGGCTCCATACACATCCGTCCCCCTTGGGATCGATGGGGCATTCCAGAACTTCAGGCGCAAAACGGGAGTCAGTGATCCGTGCGGATTGTTGACGTGATGCAGTTACCCGAAGTCATTTTGCGAGGCCACATCGTAATGGCCCTGTCAGCGGTCGCAGGGCTGGCATGGTCGCGTCGCCTATCTTCGTCAGGTTCCCTATCTCAACCCTGTCCGCCCTGGCGGCGGCGTCTTTCTCCCTCCGCCTCCCTCCTGTTACAGCGGAGGCGCGGGGCCTGCAGGTCCCTCCAGGGAACATGGGATTCTGAATGGTGCTCGTTGCATCGTGGGTTGTGTGGCTGGGTGGATGGGGAGGCTCTGCGGCTGCGCTGGTGTCTGGTGCGGCACTCAGCGGCAAACGTCAGATTTGGGTTGTGTCGTTGCACGCGCCCCCGGCAGTGCAACTGATCAGGCTGTCGTAGACCGGGGTGCTTGCGGGTGTCACTGCTGCTGCGCCTGATTGGCCTACATCGCGTGTAGGCAGCGGCTTGGCAGCCGGATCATCCATCACCGCCGGGTGGTGCGGTTGGGGCTGGTGGGTTTTGTTGACTCGGTAGCAACGTTGATCGCAATGGTGCATATATGCATACGTATGGCATGTAAGCCTGAGGTTTGCTAGGAATACAGATCGCGGTTCATTGTGACATAGCAACAAAGGGTCCAGGGATGTGACTGCCTCGTGATGGAAATGAACTCAGTGCGGCTGGAGCCCGCAGGGATGTGATGTGTAGAGGTGGGTAAGTGGCGAGGTGCGGAGCGACCCCAAGCCTTGGGGAGCTGTGCCTAAGCGGGACTGTGTGTGTGTGTGCGCGCGCGTGCGGGCGCGTGCGGCGCGTGCGGCGCGTGCGGCGCGTGCGGAGGCGTGCGGCGCGTGCGGAGGCGTACGGCGCGTGCGGCGCGTGCGGAGGCGTGCGGAGGCGTGCGGCGCGTGCGGAGGCGTGCGGCGCGTGCGGCGCGTG